>NW_023045410.1:0-34122 GCF_011762505.2 Arvicanthis niloticus | reverse complement strand
CTACATGTCCTTCTGTACTCTATTATCTCTGGATGCCCTTATGTTCTCTACTCTCTCTGGATGTTCTTCTGTACTCTCCGTTCTCTGGATGTCCTTCTGACTTCTTATCTCCATGGAGGTCTTTCTTCATGCTTCTCTCTTTGGATGCCCTTCCGTCCTCTCTTCTTTGTCTCTCCCTATGCCCTTCTGTTCTCTCATCTCTCCCGATGCCCTTCTGTCTTCTCCTCTCTCTGGATGCCCATCAATTTTTTCCTCACTCTGGATATCTTTCTGTCCTCTCTTCTCTCTAGGTGCCCTTCTGTTCTCTCCTCTCACTGGAAGACATTCTGTCCTCTGCCCTCTCTGGATGCCCTTCTATCTTCTTCTCTCTTCAGATAACCTTCAGTCCTCTTTTCTCTCTGGATGACCTTCAGTCTCCTGCTCTCTCTGGACTGGCTTCTGTTCTCTCCTCTTCTGGATTCTTTTCTGTTCTCTCATCTCCCTGGATGCCCTTCTGTTCTGTACTCTCCATGGATGCCTTTCTGTCCTCTCCGCTCTCTGGATACCCTTTTGTTCTCTCCTTTCTCTGGATGACCTTCTGTTCTCTCCACTCTCTGGATGCCCTTCTGTCTTCTCCTCTTCTGGATGCCCTTCTGTTCTCGCCTTTCTCTGGATGCCCTTCGGTCTTCTCCTCTCTCAGAATGCTCTTCTGTTCTCTCCTCTCTCTGGATTCGCTTCTGTCTTCTCCTTCTCGGATTCCATTCTTTTCTGACCCCTTTCTGGATGCCCTTCTGTTCTCTCCTCTATCTAGATGCTCTTCTGTCTCCTCCTCTCTCTGTATGGCCTTCTGTACTCTTTTCTGTGGATGCCCTTCTTTCCTCTCCTCTCTCTGGATGCCCTTCTGCTCTCTCTTCTCTATGGAGTCCATTGTGTCCTATACTCTCTATGGATGCCCTTCTGTCTTCTCCTATCTCCAGATGCCCTTCTGTCTTCTCCTATCTCCAGATGCCCTTCTGTCTTCTCCTCTTTCTGTATACCCTTCTGTTCTCTGATCTGTCTAGATGCCCTTTTGTCCTCTCCTCTCTCTATGTGCCCTTCTCTTCTCTTCTCTGCTTGATGCCCTTCTGTCCTCTCCTTTCTCAGGATGACCGTCTGTGCTCTTCTCCATCTGGATTCCTTCTCTGTTCTCATCTTTCTGGATGCCCTTCTGTTCTCTCCTCTCTCTGAAAGCCCTTCTGTTTTCTCCTATCTCTGGATGCCCTTCTGTTCTCTCCTCTCTCTTGATGCCCTTCTGTCCTCTCCTCTCTCTGAGTGCCCTTCTGTATTCTCCTCCCTTTTGATGCCCTACTGGTCTCTCCGTCCTCTAGATGCCCTTCTTCTCTCTCCTCTCCCTGGAAGCACTTCTGACCACTTCACTCCATGGATGCCATTCTGTTCTTTTCTCTCACTGGATGCCCTTCTGTTCTCTCCTCTCTCTGGATGACCTTCTGTCTTCTCCTCTCTCTGGATGGCTTTCTGTTATCTCCTCTCTCTAGATGTCCTTCTGTCCTCTATTCTCTCTGGATGCCCTTCTGTTCTCTCGTCTCTCTGGATGCCCTTTGGTGCTCTCCTCTCTCTGGATGTCCTTCTGTCTTCTCCTCTCTTTGGATGCCTTTCTGTCTTCTCCTCTCTCTGCATGCTGATCTATCCTATCCTCTCTCTGGATGCCCTTCTGTCTTCTCCTCTCTCCAAATGCCCTTCTGTTCTCTTCTCTCTCTGAATTCGCTATGTCTTCTACTTCTCTGGATGCCCTTCAGTTCTCTCCTCTA
The DNA here is from genome assembly GCF_011762505.2 of Arvicanthis niloticus. NCBI lineage: Eukaryota > Metazoa > Chordata > Mammalia > Rodentia > Muridae > Arvicanthis > Arvicanthis niloticus. The sequence continues at coordinate 32,335 of NW_023045410.1, read as the reverse complement.
TCTAGATGCCCTTCTGTCTTCTCCTCTCTTTGGATGTCCTTTGTGCTCTCCTCCCACTGGATGTTCTTCTGACCTCTCTTCTCCATGGATTCCCTTCTGTCTTCTATTCTCTCTTGACAGCTTTCTGTTCTATCCTCTATCTGGATCCCTTCTGTCCTCTCCTCTCTCTGGATGCCCTTCTTCAGTCTCCTCTTTCTGGATGCCCTTCTTTCCTCACCTCCCTCTGGATGCCCTTCTGTCCTCTCCTATCTCTCAATGTTCTTCTGTCTTCTCCATACTCTGGATACCGTTCTATTCTCTACTCTCCCTGGATGCACTTCTGTCTTCTCTGAACTCTGGATGCCCTTCTGTACTCACCTCCCTGTAGATGTGTTTCTGTCCTCTCCTCCCTCTGGATGCCATTCTGTTCTCTCCTCTCTCTAGATGCCCTTCTGTCCTCTCCTCTCCATAGATGCCCTCTGTCTTCTCCTCTCTCTGGATGGCTTTCTGTTCTCTCCTCTCTTGATCCCTTCTGTCCTCTTCTCTCTCTGGATGTCTTTCTTCACACTCCTCTCTCTCGAGGCCATACTGTTCTCTTCTATCTCTGGATGCCCTTCTGTCCTCTCCTCTCTTTTGATGCCCTTCTGTTCTGTCCACTCTCTGGACTCCCTTTTTGTCTTCTCCTCTCACTGGATGCCCTTCTGTAATATCCTATCTCTACATGCCCTTCTGTCCTCTATTCTCTCTGGATGCCTCTCTGTTCTCTCCTCTCTCTGGATGTCTCTTTGTCCTCTCCTCTCTCTGGAATCCCTTCTGTCATCTCTGCTCTCTGGATGACCTTCTGTTCTCCCCTCTCTGTGGATGTGTTTCTGTCTTCTCTTCTCTGTGGATGTCCTTTGTTCTCTCCTCTCACTGTATGTTCTTCTGACCTCTCCTCTCCATGGATGCCCTTCTGTCTTCTACTCTCTCTTGATGGCTTTCTGTTCTATCCTATATCTCGATCCCTTCTGTCCTCTCCTCCCTCTGGATGCCCTTCTTCTGTCTCTTCTCTCTGGATGCCCTTCTTTCCTCACCTATCTCTGGATGCCCTTCTGTCCTCTCCTATCTCTGGATGCCCTTCTGTCTTCTCCTCTCGCTTGATGCCCTTCTCTCCTATCCTCTCTCTAGATGCCCTTCTGTCCTCTATTCTCTCTGGATTCCTCTCTGTTCTCTCGTCTCTCCGGATGGCCTTCTGTGCTCTTCTCTCTCTGTATGCCCTTCTGTCCTCTCCTCACTCTGGATGCTCTTCTGTCTTCTCCTCTTTTCTTATGTCCTTCTGGTCTCTCCTCTCTCTGGATGCCCTTCTCTCTTCTCTTTCTGGATGCTCTTCTGCTCTCTCCTCTCTCTGGATTCCCTTCTGTTCTCTCCTCTCTCCAGATGCCCTACTGTCTTCTCCTCTTTCAGAGTGACTTTCTGCACTGTCCTCTCTCTGGATGCCCTTCTGTTCTCTCCTCTTTATGGATGCCCTTGTGTTCTCTCCTCTCTGCAGATGCTCTTCTGTCTTCTCCTCTCTCTGGATGCCCCCCTGCTCTCTCCTCTCTCAGGAATCCATTATGTTTTCTCCTCTCTCTGGATTTTCTACTGTCTTCTCCTCTCTCTGGATGCCCTTCTGTCTTCTCCTCTCTCCAAATGCCCTTCTGTTCTCTTCTCTCTCTAGATTCGCTCTGTCTTCTCCTTCTCTGGATGCCCTTCTGTTCTCTCCTCTCTCTACATGTTTTTCTGTCCTCTCCTCTATCTAGATGCCCTTCTGTCTTCTCCTCACTCTGTATGGCCTTCTTTACTCTTTTCTGTGGACGCCCTTCTGACCTCTCCTCTCTCTGGATGCCCTTCTTTTCTCTCTTCTCTCTGTAGGCCATTCTGTCAACTTCTTTCTCTGCAAGAAAATCTGTCCTCTCCTATCCTCCGATGCCCTTCTGTTTTCCCCTCTTTCTGGATAGCTTTCTGTTCTCTACTCTCTCTACATGCCTTTCTGTCCTCTATTCTCTCTGGATGCCCATAAGTTCTCTCTTATCTCTGGATGTGCTTCTGTCTTCTCCACTCTCTTGATACCATTATATTCTCTACTCTCCGTGGATGCACTACTGTCTTCTCTGCTCTGGATGCCCTTCTCTTCTCCCCTCCATGTAGATATGTTTCTGTCTTCTCCTCTCTCTGGTTGCCCTTCTGTTCTCTCCTCTCTCTGGATGCCCTTCTGTCCTCTCCTCTCCATAGGTGCCCTTCTGTCTTCTCCTCTCTCTGTAAGGCTTTCTGTTCTCTCCTCTCTCTAGATCACTTCTGTCCTCTCTTCTCTCTGAATGCCCTTCTTCACAATCCTCTCTCTGGATGCCCTTCTGTTCTCTTCTCTCTCTGGATGCCTTTCTGTCCTCTCCTCTCTCTGGATGCCCTTCTGTTCTCTCCACTCTCTAGATTCCCTTTTTGTCTTCTCCTCTCCCTGGATGCCCTTCTCTTCACTCCTCTCTCTAGATGACCTTCTGTCCTCTATTCTCTCTGGATGCCTCTCTGTTCTATTATCCCTCTGGATGCCCTTCTGTGCTCTCCTCTCTCTGGATGCTTTTCTTTCCTCTACTCTCTTAGGATGTCCTTCTGTCTTCTCAGCTCTCTGGATGCCCATTTCTTCTCCCCTGTCTGTGGATGTGTTTTTGTCTTCTCTTCTCTGTGGATGTCCTTTGTTCTCTCCTCTCACTGGATGTTCTTCTGACCTCTCCTCTCCATGGATGCCCTTCTGTCTTCTACTCTCTCTTGATGGCTTTCTGTTCTATCCCCTATCTGGATCCCTTCTGTCCTTTCCTCTCTCTAAATCCCCTTCTTCAGTCTCCTCTCTCTGGATGCCCTTCTTTCCTCACCATTCTCTGGATGCCCTTCTGTCCTCTCCTATCTCTGGATGTTCTTCTGTCTTCTCCACTCTCTGCATACCGTTCTATTCTCTACTCTCCCTGGATGAACTTCTGTCTCCTCTGAGCTCTGGATGCCCTTCTCTTCTCGCCTCCCTGTAGATGTGTTTCTGTCCTCTCCTCTCTCTGGATGACGTTCTGTTCTCTCATCTCTCTGGATGTCCTTCTATCCTCTCCTTCCTCTGTATGCCCTTCTGTCTACTCCTCTCTTCCTATGCCCTTCTTTTTCTCATCCCTTCGGCTTCCCTTCTGTCTTCTCCTATCTCTGAATGTCCTTCTGGTCTCTCCTCTCTCTGGATATTTTTCTGTTCTCTCCTCTCTCCGGATGACCTTCTCTATTCTTTTCTTTCTGGATGCCCTTCTGCTCTCTCCTTTTACTGGATGACCTTCGGTTCTTTCCTCTCTCCGAATGCCCTACTGTCTTCTCCTCTCTCAGGATGCCCTTTTGCTCCCTCCTTTCTCTGGATGCCCTTCTGTTCTCTCCTCTCTCTGGATTCCCTTCCGTCTTCTCCTCTTTCTTCTTGCCCTTCTGTTCTCTCCTCTTTCTGGATGCCTTTCTGCTCTCTCCTCTCTCTGAATGCCCTTCTGATCTCTCCTCTCTCTGGATTCCCTTCTGTCTTCTCTCTCTGGATGCCGATCTATCCTCTCCTCTCTCTAGATGCCCTTCTGTCTTCTCCTCTCTCTGTATGGCATTCTTTACTCTTTTCTGTGGATGCCCTTCTGAACTCTCCTCTCTCTGGATGCCCTTCTTTTCTTTCTTCTCTCTGTAGGCCACTCTGTCAACTCCTCTCTTAGGAAGCCCTTCTGTCTTCTACTATCTCCCAATACCCTTCTGTATTCTCCTCTATCTGGATACCTTTCTGTTCTCTACTCTCTCTACATTCCCTTCTGTCCTCTAGTCTCTCTGGATGCCCTTCTGTTCTCTCCTATCTCTGGATGTTCTTCTGTCTTCTCCGCTCTCTGGATTCCGTTCTATTCTCTACTCTCCCTGAATGCACTTCTGTCTTCTCTGAGCTCTGGAAGCCCTTCTCTTCACCCCTCTCTGTATATGTGTTTCTGTCTTCTCCTCTCTCTGGATGCCCTTCTGTTCTCTCCTCTCTCTGGATGCCCTTCTGTAGTCTCCTCTCCATAGATGACCTTCTGTCTTCTCCTCTCTCTGGATGGCTTTCTCTTCTCTCCTCTCTCTAGATCCCTTCTGTCCTCTCCTCTCTCTGGATGCCCTTCTTCACACTCCTCTCTCTGGATGCCCTTCTGTTGTCTTCTCTCCCTGGATGCCCTTCTGTCCTCTCCTCTCTCTGGATGCTCTTCTGTTCTCTCCTCCCTTTGGATTCCCTGTTTGTATTCTCCTCTCGCTGGATGCCCCTACATTCTCTCCTCTCTCGATGCCCTTCTGTCCTCTATTCTCTCTGGATGCCTCTCTGTTCTCTCATCTCTCTGGATGCCCTTATGTTCTCTACTGTCTTTGGATGCCATTTTGTCTTATCCGCACTCTGTATGTCCTTCAGTTCTCTCCTCTCTTTGGATGTGATTCTGTCTTCTCCTCTCTCTGGGTGCTCTTTTTCACTCTTCTCTCTCTGCATGGCCTTCTTCCTCTCCTCTCTCTGTATGCCCTTCTGTTCTCTCCTCTCTCTGGATTCCCTTTTTTTTTCTTCTCCTCTTTCTGGATGCCCTTCACTTCTCTCCTCTCTCTAGATGCTCTTCTGTCCTCTATTCTGTCTGGATGCCTTTCTGTTCTCTTTATTCTCTGGATTCCCTTCTGTCCTCTCCTGTCTCTGGATGCCTTTTTGTCCTCTCCTCGCTCTACATGTCCTTCTGTCTTCTTCTCTCTCTGGATGCCCTTCTCTTCTCTCCTCTATCAGGATGCTGTTTATTTCTCTCCTCTCTCTACATGACCTTCTGTCCTCTCATTTCTCTGGATGCCCGTATGTTCTCTCCTCTCTCTGGATGCCCTTCTCTTCTCTCCTCTCCCTGGATACCCTTCGGTTCCATCCTCTCTCTGGATGCCCTTCTGTTCTCTCCTCTCTCTGGATGCCCTTGTGTCCTCTTCTCTTTCTGGATGCCCTTCTGTTCTCTCCTCTCTCTGGATTCCCTTATGTCTTCTCCTCTCTCTGGATGACCTTATGTTCTCTTCTCTCTCTGGATACCCTTCTGTCCTCTTCTCTTTCAGCATGTCTGTCTGTTCTCTTCTCCATCTAGATTCCTTCTCTCTTCTCCTCTTTCCGGATGCCCTTCTCTTCCCTCCTCTCTCTGGAAACCCTACTATCTTCTCCGCTCTCTGGATGCTCTTCTGTTCTTCCCTCTCTCTAGATGCCCTTCTGTTCTCTCCTCAATCTACATGACCTTCGGTCTTCTCCTCTTACTGTATTACCTTCTTTTCTCTTTTCTGTGGATGCCCTTCTTCCCCCTCTTCTCTCTCTGGATGCACTTCTTTTATCTCTTCTCTCTGGAGGCCATTCTGTCCTCTCCTCTCTCTGGATGCCCTTCTGTCTTCTCCTATCTCCAGATGTCCTTCTGTCTTCTCCTCTTTCTGGATACCCTTCTGTTCTCTCCTCTCTCTCTACATGCCCTTCTCTCCTCTATTCTCTCTGGATGCCCTTATGTTCTCTCCACTCTCTGGATTGTCTTCTGTCTTCTCCGCTCTTTGGATACCGTTCTATTCTCTACTGTCCCTGGATTCCTTTCTGTCTTCTCCTCTCTCTGGATGCCCGACAATTTTCTCCTCACTCTGGATTTCCTTCTGTCTTCTTTTCTCTCTAGATGCCCTTCTGTTCTCTCCTCTCACTGGATGCCATTCCATCCTCTCCTCTCTCTGGATGCCCTTCTGTATTCCCCTCTCCCTGGATGCCCTTCAGTCCTCTTCTCTCTCGGGATGTCCTTCAGTCTTCTGCTCTCTCTCGATGGGCTTCTGTTCTCTCCTCTTTCTGGATTCTCTCCTGTTCTCTCATCTCTCTGGATGTGCTTCTGTCTTCTCTTCTCTCGGGATGTCCTTCTGTCCTCTCCTCTCTCTGGATGCTCTTCTTTCCTCTCTTCTCTCTTGAAGGACATTCTGTCCTCTCCTCTCTCCTGATGCCCTTCTGTCTTCTCCTATCTCCTGATGCCCTTCTGTCCTCTCTGCTTTCTGGATGCCCTTCTGTCCTCAAATGAGTAACATTCTGTCCTCAAAATGAGTAACATCCATTTACCTCTCTCTAGATGCCCTTTTGTCCTCTATTCTCTCTGGATGCCCTTCTGTGCTCTCCTCTCTCTGGAAGCCCTTCTGTCCTCTCCTCTTTCTGGATGCGCTTCTGTCTTCTCCTCTCTCCCTATGCCCTTCTGTTTTCTCATCTCTCCCGATACCTTCTGTCTTCTCCTCTCTCTGGATGCCTGACAATTTTCTCCTCACTCTGGATATTCTTCTGTCTTCTCTTCTCTCTAGATGCCCTTCTGTTCTCTCTCAAACATCTCTGTGTGAATGCCTAGGTTATCAGCCAGGTGAAGTAGCCCATAATAAATTGCTATTATCAGAAAAGGAGGGAGGGGTAAAAAACAGCTATTCCCTCATAAAAAAGGGGAGTAGGTGAAAAACAAATCCAATATTCTTGATATTGATATTCACTGGTATTATGAATAGCTTCAAGGGAGGCATTTGACAGAGAAATAATAAGGTCTGCAGAGCTAGGAGGGCCCTCAGGTATAGTGGGCTGAAATGAGGTAACCTGGGGGGAGGTGGGGAGAGGCAAAATGGCTGGAGCAGTAATTCCAGGCCTGGGGACAGGCTTGGCTGGTGGCCAAGGGTGCTGTATGGCAGGATTAGGGTCCACAGCAGCAACATTTTTATTAGGGATACTCTTAAGGAGCTTAATTCTAAAGATGAGTCTCGGGTCCGAGCAGGTAAGTGTAAAGGTCAAGCACTCTCTTAGACATAGGCCCCATTGATATCCTTGGCCTGTCCAGTCTTTACTCCTCCCTACTTCCATAAAAGTTATAAGAAGAGGGACATGCCATTTGAATTCACACCAGGATCTAAATGGTCGGGCGGTCTTAATTCCTAGTTTATCCTGTAAATATGTAGGAATTAACAATGTCTCCTGCTTGGTTTATTACGACCCAAGTAAAATTATAAATCTGCTATGGGGAATGTTGGGGTTTGATACTCACATTTGGATAAATCTGAAGTGTGAGCAGGAGGAGCAGGAGGAGCAAGGCAACTGGATGCATTTTTCTGAAAGGAAGCACAGTTAAGAACCATTCTCAGGGGGTATCCCTTGGGTAGAGTTAGCCAAATTCACCAGTCTTTCTCATAGCCATCTGGTGTTTTGTTCCTTGGAATCATATATACACATGTGTCCTTTTCCCCAGATAAGGACTATATCAGGACCATTCCGCTTATATGTCAATGGATCTTTCCACATAACTTTGGCATAGGAGTCTGCTGTAATAGGGTGCCAGAATCTGTCTGCTGCAGACTTTCCTTTTTCATCAAGGGTCAAAAAATTGAGAACGAATAGTGCATGATTTAACAAGATTTTTATGATTCCTCTTTTGGGGGTATAAAATGCCCCTTGAATATCAAAATTTTTAGAGCATGTTCTTTAAGGTCTGATGTGCCCTTTCTTCAATGCCATATTCTTGGGGTTTATATGGGATACCAGTAACATGTTTAATATTAAGCTGGGCACAGAACTGTTTGAAAGAAGCGCTGCTATATCTAGGGCCGTTATCAGTCTTAAGTATCTTAGGTATGGGCATAAAGGAAAGACAAAAAAAATCACATGACTAATAACATTTTTGGTAGCTTCACCAGATTGTAGTGAGGCGCAAAGAAAACCACTGAAGGTATCATTAGAAACATGTATATATTTAAGCATACTAAAAGGGGCAAAATGAGTAACATCCATTTACCATATCTCTCCTGGGATGAGGCCATGAGGGTTCACCCCCAAATGTAAATCAGGTAGGAGGGTGAGACATCCCTGGCACTGACACACTATCTGGTGTGCTTGTTATCTGTTAATAGAGAACATCTGTTGGAGGGTCTTGGCATTTAGATGATGTAATTGGTGGGCCTTTTGTGCCTGTTGTACAGGATCAGAAGGCAAGACCAAGGTCGCCAAGTAAATGGAGACCCTTGGGTGGCCCTATCAACGAGGTCATTTCCCTCGCTTAGGGGTCCACGAAGACCAGAGTGGGTGCGTATGTGACCCACAAAGAATGGATGGGATCTAGCTAAAATTATCTCCTGAAGCTCAGAAAAAAGGAGGGAAGAATTGGTAGATGGCCGTGTAAAGGGAATGGTCTCTAACAGAGGCACTGATTGAGCCACATATGCACTGTCAGTAAAAAGATTAAAGGCACAATCTGGGAAAGCCTTAAAGACTTGAATAACAGCAACCAATTCTACCAACTGTGCTGAGGAAAATTTGGTCTGAAACTTAGAAACCTGTCCACCTATATTAAAGGCTGCAACCCCAGAGGAGGATCCATCTGTAAAAATCAGTGATGCTTGAGAAATGGGGATGTTCTTTGTCACTTTAGGGAAGACTACCGCTTGGTGTTCAAGGAACTGGATAAGTTTGGATAAGTTTGTCAGAGGGAGACTCAGTATATCTCGACCCCATAAGTTTATAGGAAGGCCAGGTACAATGAATGGTCTAACATGTCCAGTATTACCCTCAGGATCCTCTCAAGTGAGCAACTGGGAGCTATGAAGGGTGTTGGTGGACTTGCCAATGCCTTGAAGGTGAGTTAAAGAAGGCTGACAGGGCCAAGAGGAGGGCCAAGAGGCCTGTGAAATAACTCTGGAGTCCGCTTCTGAGTCAAGTATGCCCTCAAAGTTTTGCCATTAAGTTTCAGCTTTAATTGTGGGCACACTTGTGAGAGTCTTTAGACCCAATAGACATCAGAAAACTCAGGGGTGGAAGCACCCTGGGATGGGCACAAGGAAGGTGTGGAGGTGTCTACTGGAAGGGGAAAGGCCTGTGCAAGGCACTGTCCCTGGCGAATGTGAAGGGGCCCTCTAGAACTAGTAGCCAATACTTTAATTTCTCCAGAGTAATCATTATCAACGATTGAAGGGAAAATGGTAATGCCTTGGAGTGTGGCAGATGCTCTGCCCAAGATAAGATAATAAGTCTGGGGTGGGGGAGGCCCAAAGACACCATTAGGGATCATCTGAACTCCTCCTCCACCTTCTAATATTGTATTGGAGGAGGCACAGAGGTCCAATCCTGCACTCGCTGGGGTAGCCCTACAGAGGGCTGTGGCTGGTTTGGGAGATGTTGATGGAAGGTTTGATGTGGCCCTGCCTGGCTGTTTCCCGAGGCTGGCAGGAAGGAGACTGGCTAAGGGGTCTGGGTCTGGCTCAGCATCCTGTTTCCCTGAAGGGGAATGAGGGGTTGGCCAAAATATCAGTTTTGGAACGGCAGGCAGTAGCCTAATATTTGCCTAGTCTGCAGCAAGGGCAAGGGGTCATTGGAAGTGAATGCTCTCCCTTCCATTGAGGTGGGGGCTGAGCCATGGGTTTACCCTGAGGGCACTGTTTAGCAAAGTGGCCCAGGTGACCACATCTAAAACAGGTGGATACGTTTGCCCCACCACTAGTAGCTGTAGTAGACGCTCCCACAGCCAGATTGATGGCTTGTGAGACCTTCTGGGCAAAGGGATCTACATCCTTGCAGATGTGAACCATCTCATCCAAATCTTCATTTTTATATTTCCCTTGAAGGGCAGCCCTACAGGCAGAGTTAGCATTTTCATAAGCAAGCTGCTGAAGAAGTCTATTGTCTCCCTGGCCAGGTCCCAAGAATCTCTCAGCTGCCTCCAGGAGGTGGGCAACAAATTCTGAAAATTCTTCTTGATTGCCCTGAATGATCTTGGTCAATGGGGAAAGGACAGAGCCTTTCATGGGAATGGCTCTCCAGGCACTCATAGCTGCTGAGGAAGACTGAGCCAAGAGACCCAAAGAAAATTTTTGCTGTATTTGGTTAGAGGCATATTTCCTTCAACCTAGGAGTTTATCAAGTCTCCATTTATTGGAGGGTGAGCATGAGCTTAAGAGATTGACTTGTGCCTGAGACCTGCAAATATCTGGCTAATCAGCCTGCCAGGAGAGAAATTGTCCCCGAGTTAATATGGCCTGGGCAACTGTCAACCACTCATTGGGTGTTAAATATCCACCTGCCCCAAGGCTTTCAAGATGGGAAAGAGTGAAGGGAGCATTGGGCCCATAATTCCTAACAGCCGAATTTAATTTTTCTAACTGTTTAAAGCGGAGTATTTTAAAGATTGTAGGATTCTCCATAGGGCACACGTTTTCATTTTCTGTCACTGCTCTGCCCACATCCCTGCTTCTACCTTCTGGCTCTGTTTCATCCTCATCTCCAGAAGACGGCCTCTGTCCCCAATTGGGGGCAAGATGGCTGAGAAGGTTTATGAGAGGACCATGAAGTGGAAGGGAGCATGAGGAGGAAGAAGGAGCGGCAGGCATGTGGCTGTGTGAAAGCTGAGCACTAGACCAGGAAGGGGGAGGGATTGGCGGGGTCTGTGAGGAGCTAGATTCAGGAGCCGCAGGTGTCTGAGGAGGGATACCCTGAGAGTGAGTGACAGGGAAAACCAAACATTGAGAGTCCTGCGCAGGGGAGGAGGAACAAAGGGCTGAGAGCCATGAAATTTGCTCCTGAAGTTGGAGGATGTCTGCCATTTCATGGACCTGAGAAGAAAGGCAGGTCTTCATGCCAGAGAGAGAAACAGGCAGGGTAGCATGGAAAGTGAAAACTGCAGACTTAGAAAGTGATGTGGAGACCGAGGGAACTGGCTTTAGTGTGGGAACGGCTGTAGTGCCAGAATCCAAAGGCTCTGATTCAGAAGCATCTGCTGTGGCTGGAAGGGCGGGGGCAGGGTGCGCTGAGGCTGCAGCTGGAGGGGTGAGGGCAGAGACAAAGCAAGTCGGGCAGGAAGGGGGCAAGTGCTGTGTATCAGTCGTGGCAGCGCTGGAGATGGAGTTGGGGGTGGCGGGAACTTCAAGAGGCTGGGGATGTCGAGCATAGAGGCGGGGGCTTCCAAAGAACAGGATTACAGTAGGAAGATTGAGAATGAGAGATGTAAGGGTTGCCAGTGGCTAAAGGCACATACTGTGTGGGCAAAGGAGCAGTGGAAACAGAACTATGACAAGGGCACACAAGCGAGGCCGGGGTTGAGGAATCCAAAGCTGACAAATCAGGATAAATATGAAGAGAATCAGATGAGGATTGAAGCTGAAACTCATGAGGTATATCAATAAGTGTAAAAGGAACAGAAGCCTGAGATTTCGGGCAAGAGAAACCAGAGGAGCCAGGACGCGATTGTGATAAGCAGTATTCTGTGACTGACAAGACCTGGTGTTTACCTGAGTTTCTGTCAGCATCCTCAATAATGTCCCTAATAATAACCCAAAATGAGAAAATTGTTGGATTAACTACACCGCCACCTTCACATTTAATTTTTATTTAGTTCATGACCCAACTTTTGCCACTTCTTAGGGTTTATAATAGAACCATCATTCATGAACCAAGGACACTGTTCATCAATAAACACAAAGAAACTTATAAGATCTTTTTTCTTAACCCTAATTCCTCTCTCTCTGAGACTTTGTTTGAGGTCCTTTTTTGAAGGACACCTCCTTCGACAGTGAATGGCTCATTCTTATGGGACGGAATGAAAATGAAGCTTACTCAGAGGAAAGCAGGTCACAGGCTATGATTCTGTCTCACTCAATCATGCTTTAAGTCTATAAGTCTTTCTGTAACTGTCAAGCCGAACCTTGTGGTTGCTAGGGAGATGAAGCTGCAGGGGACATAACTATCAAGCAGGACCTTGTGGTTGCCAGGGAGATGAAGCTGCATGGGACATTGTGCAGGTGGGGATAGGTAAGGGTAAGGGTAAGAGGCGAGGTTCCTGGCTTCTGAAAGTACACAACATAAATGTCCTTCCCACTGTCCACCACAGAGACCTCCTTCCCACTGTCCAGCACAGGGAGGGCCTCTCTACTGTCCATCAAAGTGATGTCCTTTCCACTGTCCACCACAGGGACTTGTTCTGCGTGTCTCCCGTGTCCCCTCCACCCGTGGAAGAGAGACACGTGAGACAGTATTCTGGTATCACCACAGCGAGGCTTTAATCTGTATTAGCAGCCTTGAAGACCGCGGAAGGGCCAATGACAGGAAGAGGCACATCTTAAATACACCCTAGAGTGACGTGTTCACTTCTGAATGGCTGTTCACTCATTACCCATAATACGCCCCGGGATGGGCAGTGACTTTTGGCGTGCTTTTGCCTTTTTGCACCTGCGCAGTTAGTTATTTAATTGTGGAGTGATGATGCCTGTGCCATCTTGGAATGGCGCATATATCACCACTGACCACGGCTTTCTACAGGAACGTCCTCCCCACTTTCCATAACAGGGATGTTCTTTCCACTGTCCACCACAGGGACATCCTCCCCAGTGCCCACCACAGGAACATACTAGCCACTGTCCACAACAGGGACCTCCTACCCATGTCTACGACAAAGAGGTCCTCTCAAATCTCCACCACAGGTAAGTCCTCTCCACTGTCCACCACAGGGACATCAAATCAACTGTCCACCACAGAAAAATACTCCACACTGTCCACAACAGTGATGTCCTTCCCACTGTACACCACAGAGACGTTCTACCCACTGCCCTCCACAGGGACATCCTACCCACTGTCTACCACAGGGATGTCCTTCCCACTGTCCACCAAAGTGACGTTCTTCCTACTGTCCACCAAAGGTACATCTTTCAACTGTCCACCACAGAGACATCCTCCCCACTGTCCATCACAGGGACATCCTCCCCACTGACCACAACAAGGACGTCCTTCATACAGTCCACCATAGAGAATTTCTCATTGTTGTCCTCCAAAGGGACATCCTTCCCACTGTCCACCACAGGGACATCCTCCAAATTGTCCACCACAGTGACATTCTTTTCACCGTTCACCACTGAGACATCTTACCCACTTTGCACAACAGAGACATTTTCCTGTGCACAACAGTGATATCCTCACCACTGTGCACCACAGGGATATCCTCCTTTGCACAACAGGGATGTCAGCAACACCCTCCACCCAGAGTTATCTTCAGCACACTCTACGACAGGGACATCCTCCACACTATCCACCAAAGTAACGTCTTTCCCACTATTCACCACAGGGATGTCATCCCAAATGTCCAACACAGGAAAGTCCTCTTCACTGTCCACCACAGGGATGTCCTTCCCCCTGTCCACCACAGGGATGTCCTCCACACTGTCCACAACAGGGATGTTCTTTCCACTGTTTACCACAAGGAGGTCCTTCCCAATATCGACAACAGGGACGTCCTCCGCATTGTCCACCACAGGACCATACTACATACTGTCTACCACAGGGACGTACTACCCACTGTCTACAACAAAGAGGTCCTCTCCACGGTCCACCACAGAGGCGTCATTTCAAAGGTACACCACAGAAATATTCTCCCCATTGTCCACAACATGGACCTACTTCCCAATGTCCACCACAGGGAGGTCCTCTCTACTGTCCATCAAAGAGATGTCCTTTCCACAATCCATCACAGGGACATCCTACCCACGGTCCACAAAAGATGTGTCCTCCCCACTGTCCACCACATTTAGGTCCTCCTAACTGCCAACCACACAGACTTTTTTCCACGGTCCACCAAACAGATGCCCTTCCCACTGTCCACCACAGGGATATCCTCCTGTGTCCTATAAGGACATCCTTACCACTGTCCACAACATGGTTGTCCTCAACAATATGCACTACAGGGAAGTCCTCACCGCCGTCCAACACACGAATATCCTCTGCACTGTAAACCACAGGGACACCCTACCCACTGTGCACCACAGGCAGGTCCTCCCCTCTGTTCACCACAGGGACATCCTTCTGTCTGTCCACCATAATGATGTCCTCTCCACTGTCCTCCAAAGGGACATCCTTCCCACTGTCAACCACAAGGACATCATTTCAACTTTCCACTGAAGGTAAGACCTCTTCACTGTCCACTACAGGAATGTTTTTCCCACTGTACACCACAGGGACATCCTCCTGTGCACAACAGGGATGTTCTTATCACTGTCCAACCCAGAGATGTCTTCTGCACTCCCCACTACAAGGACATCCTTTTCACTGTCCACCAAAGAGACATTCTCTTGTGCACCACAGGAACATTGTCCTTACTGTCCACAAGGCTGTCATCCACACTGTCCACCACAGTGACATCCACTCAACCCTCCAACACAGGGAAATCCTCCCAACTGTCCACACCATGGTTGTCCTCTCAACTATCAAACACAGCAAAGTCCTTCCCACTGTAAACGACAGGGACATCCTCCCCACTGTCCACCACAGGGATGTCCTTCTTACTTTCCATCTAAGTGACTTCCTCCCCTCTGTCCACAAGAGAGACATTCTTCCCACAGTTCACCACAAGTAGGTCTTTCCCAATGTCCACAACAGAAATGTTTTTCCACAGTCAACAACATAAATGTCCTTCCCACTGTCCACCACATGGACCACCTTCCCACTGTTCACCACAGGGAGGTGCTTTCTACTGTCCATTAACGTTATGTAGTTTCCACTGTCAACCACAGGGACGCCCTCCCCACTGTCCACAACAGGGATGTTCTTTCCACTGTCCAACCCAGGGATGTCCTGCCCATTGTCCACCATAGGACCATACTACACACTGTCTACCTCAGGGACGTACTACCCACTGTCTACCACAAAAAGGTCTTCTCCAGTGTCCACCACAGAGACGTCATTTCAATGGTCCACCAAAGAAATATTCTCCCCACTGTCCACAACACGGACCTCCTTCCCAACATCCACCAGAGGGATGTCCTCTCTACTGTCCATCAAACTGATGTTTTTTCCACAATACACCACAGGGACGTCCTACCCACTGTCCACAAAAGATGTGTCCTCCCCACTGTCCACCACAGTTAGGTCCTCCCAACTGTCAACCACAGGGATGTTTTTCCCACGGTCCACAAAACAGATGCCCTTCCCACTGTCCACTACAGGAATATCCTCCTGTGTCCTACAAGGACATCCTTACCACTGTCCACAACATGGTTGTCCTCAACAATATACACTACAGGGAAGTCCTCACCTCCATCCACCACACGAATATCCTCTGCACTGTAAACCACAGGGACATCCTACCCACTGTGCACCACAGGCAGGTCCTCCCCTCTGTCCACCACAGGGACATCCTTCTGTCTGTCCACCACAATGATGTCCTCTCCACTGTCCTCCAAAGGGACATCCTTCCCACTGTCGACCACAAGGACGTCATTTCAACTTTCAACTGAAGGGAAGACCTCTTCACTGTCCACCACAGGGATGTCCTTCCCACTGTACAACACAGGGACATCCTCCTGTGCACAACAGGGATGTTCTTACACTGTCCAACCCAGAGATGTCTTCTGCACTCCCCACTACAAGGACATCCTTTTCACTGTCCACCAAAGAGACATTCTCTTGTGCACCACAGGAGCATTGTCCTTACTGTCCACAAGGCTGTCATCCACACTGTCCACCACAGGGAAATCCTCTCAACTCTCCAACACAGGGACATCTTCCCAACTATACACAACACGGATGTCCTCTCAACTATCAAACACAGTGAAGTCCTTCCCATTGTAAACAACAGGGACATCCTCCCCACTGTGCACCACAGGGACATCCACCTGTGCACAACAGGGATATCCTAACCACTGTCTACCACAGGAATGTCCTCCCCACTGTCTAAAACAGGGATGTCCTTCCCATTGAAACCACATGGACATCCTCTAGTTGTCCAAATAAAGAACTTCCTTCCAACAGTTAACCACAGGGACATCTTCCTAACTGTCCACCACACAAATATGTTCCCCACTATCCACTACAGAAACATCCATCCCACTCTACACAACAGGGATATACTCCCCACCTTCCTCCAAAAGGATGTTCATCCCATGTTCACAACAGAAATGTCCTACACATGGTCCACCACAGGGATATCCTCCCAAGTCTCCACCACAAGGAGTTCCTCACCACCATCCACACAGGGGACCTTCTTCCCACTGTCTACCAAAGGGACATCCTTCCTACTATCTACAACACAGACATCTTCCCCACTGTCCACCACATGGACATCCTTCCCACTGTCTACCACAGGGATGTGCTACCCCACAGTCCACCAGAGTGTGTCCTCCCCACTGTCCACCACAAGGACATCCGCCTGTGCACAAGAGGGATGTCCTCACCATTGTTTACCACAGGGACATATTTTGTATTGTCCATCACAGGGACGTCATTCCTACTGTCCACAAAAGTGAGGTTCTCCCTGCTGTCCACCACAAGGGCATCCTTACCGCTGTCCATGACAGGGTCATCCTCGCCACTGTCCACCATGGGTATGTCCTTTTCATTGTTCACTAGAGGGACATCTTCCTCAATGTGCAAAAAAGAGACATCCTTTTACTGTCCACCACAGGGATATCCTTCCCACTGTCCACCACAGAGAGCACCTCCCTGCTCTCCACCAAGGGACAGTCTTCCCACTGTCCACCATAGAACATCCTTTCCACTGTCCACCACAGGTACATCCTCTACACTGTCCACCAGAGGGGAAATCCTTCCCACTGTCCACCACATGGAGTTCCTCCCTAATGACCACCAGAGGGACATCCTTCATACTGTTTACCACAAGGATGTCTTTCCCAATTTCCACAACAGAGACATCCTTCCCACAGTCCACAACATTTACTTTCCTTCCAATGTCAACCACAGAGACCTCCTTCTCACTGTTCCACCACAGGGAAGTGCTCTATACTGTCCACCACAGGTATGTCCCTTACACTGTCCACCACAGTGATGTCCTCTGCCCTGTCCACAACAGGCATATCATTTCCATGGTCCACCACAGGACCTCCTTCCCACTGTACACCACAGGGGAGTCCTCTCTACTGTCCCACCACAGGGATGTCCTTTCCACTGTTCACCAAAGCAACGTCCTCCACACTGTCCACAACAGGCATGTCCTTCCACAATCCAGCAAAGAAAGGTACACCCTGCTGTCCACAACAGGAACTACTTCCCAATGTTCACTAAATGGTACTCCTCCCCTATGTCAACCAGAGAGACATCCTTCCTACTGTTCACCACATGGTGTTTCTCCCCACTGTCCACGTGAGGGACATGCTTCCCACAGTCCACCACACAAAACTCCTTCCAAATGTCCACAACATGGACATCCTTCCCACAATCCAAAACACAAATGTCCTCCCCACTGTCCAACATGTAGACCTACTTCCCACTGTGCACAACAGAAAGATCCTCTCTACTCTCCACCAGAGAAATGTCCTTGCCACTGTTCACCTAAGTGACGTCCTCCCTTCTGTCCACAAGAGGGACATTCTTCTCACAGTTCACTAGAAGAAGTCTTTCCCAATGTCCACAACAGAGATGTTGTTCCCACAGTTTACAACATAAATGTCCTTTCCACTGTCCACCACAGGGAAGTCTTCTTACTGTCAATCTAAGTGATGTACTTTCCACTGTCCACCACAGGGATGTCCTCTCAATGTCTACAACAGGCATGTCCTTCCCACTGTCCACCACAGAAAGGTACACCATGATGTCCACATCAGGAACGTACTTCCCAATGTCCACTAAATGATGTCCTTTTCTATGTCCACCACAGAGACATCATTAAACTGTCCACCACATAGTGTTTCTCCTACTGTCCACGAGAAGGACATGATTTCCACTGTTCAGCAATCGGAGGTCCTTCCAAATGTCTACAACATTGACATCCTTCCCACAATCCACAACATAAATATCCTCCCCACTGTCCAACACTTGGACCTTCTTCCCACTGTTAACCACAGAAAGGTCCTCTCTACTGTCCAGCACATGCATGTCCTTACCGCTGTCCAAACCAGTGACATCTTCCCCACTGTCCACAACAGTGATGTCCTTCCCACTGTCCAAAAAAGAAAGGTCTTCCCCACTGACCACCAAAGGGATGTCCTTCTCACTGTCCACCTAAGTGATGTCCTCACCTCTGTCACAAGAGGGAATTTTTCCCAAAGTTCACCACAAGGAGGTCTTTCCTAATGTCCACAACAGAGGTGCTCTTCTCACAGTCCACAAATAAAAGTCCTTCCCACTGTCCACCACAGGGACCTCCTTCGCACTGTCTGACACAGTGACGTAATCTCCAGTGTCCACCACATGGACATCCTTTCACTGTCCACAAAAAGGGACTACCTTCCCATGTTTACCACAGGGACCTCTGCCTAACTGTCCACCACACAAATATGATCCCAACTGTCCACTACAGATACATCCATCCCACTGTACACAACAGGGAATTACACCCCACTGTCCTTCACAAGGACGTCCATCACAGTGTCCACAACAGAATGGTCCTACCCACTGTCCACCACAGGGATATCTTCCCAACTGTCCACCCCAAGGAGTTACTCCCCAACAGTCTACCACAGGATCATTCTTCCCACTGTCCACCACAGGGACATCCTCCTGTGTACTACAAGGAAATCCTTACCACTGTCCACAACATGGTTGTCCTCAACAATAAGCACTACATGGAAATTATCACCACAGTCCACCACAAGAATATCCTCTGTACTGTAAAACCACAGGACATCCTACCCACTGTCCACCACAGGGAGGTCCTCCCCTCCGTCTACCACAGGGACAACCTTCTGCCTGTCCACCACATTGTTGTCCTCAACACTGTCCTTCAAAGCGACGTCCTTCCCACAGTTGACCACAAGGATGACATTTCAATGGTCCATCACAGGGAAGTCCTCTTCACTGTCCACTACAGGATGTCCTTCCACTGTACACCACAGGGACATCCTCCTGTGCAAAACAGGAATGTTTTTACATTGTCTACCCCAGAGTTGTCTTCTTGCACTCCCCACTACAAGGACATCATTCTCACTGTCCACCAAAGAGACTTTCTCTTGTGCACCACCGGAGCGTTGTTCTTACTGTCCACAAGGCCATCATCCACACTGTCTAATACAGTGAAATCCTCTCAACTCTCCAACACAGGGACATCCTCCTAACTGTCCACAACACGGATGTCCTCCCAACTAGCAAACACAGCAATCCTTCCCACTGAAAACAACAGGGACATCCTCCCCACTGTGCAACACAGGGACATCCCCCTGTGCACAACAGGGATATCCTAACCACTGTCCAAAACAGATATGTCCTCCGCACTATCCACAATATGGAATCCTTCCAACTATGCACTACAGGGATATGCTCCAGTGCACCACAGTAATATCCTCCTCACTGTCCATTCACAACGAAAAACTCCCCACCATCCACCACTTGGATTTGCTCCCCACGGTCTACAACAGTGATATCCTTCCCACTATTCAAACTAGAAAAATCCTCCCCGCTATCCACCAAGACAAACATCCTTAAGAATGTCCACTTCAGTGATATCCTTTCCTCAGATCATAACAGGGATCTCCTTCCCACTGTCCATCACAAGTAGGGCCTCCCCACTGTCAACCAGATGCACACCTTTCCACTGTCCACCACAAAGAGGTCTATCCCAATGTCCAAAACAGGGATGTCCTTCCCACTGTTCACAACTTATATGTCCTTCCACTTCCACCACAGGGACCTCCTTCCACTGTCCACCACAGGGTAGTCTTCTCTACTGTCCACCACAAGGATGTCTTTTCCACTGTCTAACAGATGACGTCCTTGCCACTGTTTACAACAAACATGTATATACACTGTCCACTACAGAAACGTTCTCTCCACTGTCCACCACAGGGAGGTCCTCCCAACTGTAAATCACAGGGACATCCTTTCAACTGTTCACCATAGAGATGTCCTTCCCAATATCCACCACAGGGACGTCCTCCTGTGTACCACAAGGACATCCTTACCACTGTACACAGCATGGTTGTCCTCTCCAATGTCCACTACAGGGACATCCTCACCACTGTCCAAAACATGAATATCCTCTACACTGTAAACCACAGGGACATCCTACACATTGTCCAACCACAGGGATGTCCTCCCCACTGTCCACAACAGGAACATTCTTCTGCCTGTTCACCACAGTGATGTCCTCCCCACTGTACATCTCAGGGACATCCTCCTGTGCACAACAGGGATGTTCTTACCCCTGTACTCCCCAGAGATGTCCTCTGAACTCCCCACTTACAAGGACACCCTTCTCACTGTCAACAAAGAGACATTCTCTTGTGCACCACAGGAACTTTGTTTTTACTGCAAGTTCTTACTACAGTCTACAAGGCTGTCTTCTGCACTGTCCAAAAAACTCCTCATCATTGTCCATCATGGACATCTTTTTCACTGTCAACCAAAGAGAGGTCTTCCAGCTGTCCACCACAGTGATGTCCTTCCAACTGTCCAAAACAGTAAAGCCCTCCCCACTGTCCAAAACAGGGATGTCCTCCCCACTGTCCACCATATGGACGTTCTACCTACTAGCCATCACAGGGAGGTCCTTCCTACTATCAACCATAGAGAGGTTCTCCCAGCTGTCGAAAACAGGAACATCCTTCTCACTGTTCACACAAGGACATCCTCCCACTGTGCACCACAGGGACATCCTCCTGTGCACAACAGTGATGTCCTCACCCTTGTGCACCACAAGAACGTCTGCCTTTGCACACCAGGATGTCCTCACCACAGTTTACCACCGAGATGTCCTCTGCACACTCCAAGGTAGGGACATCAATCCAATGTCCACCAAAGGACATTCTCCTTTGCACCAGAGAAACTTCCTCAACACTCTCCACCAAAGGACCTCCTCCCCATTGTCCACCAAACGAACATATTCCCCAAAGTCCACTAAAGAGAAGTCCTTTCCACTGTCCACAACAGGGACGTCCTTCCCACTGTCCACAACAGAGAGTTCCTCCCAGCTCTCCCCCACAGGGATGTCCTTCTCACTGTTGACCAGAAGAACATCCTCCCCACTGTGCACAACAAGGACATCCTCCCGTGCACAAACAGGGATGTCCTCAACCTTGTGCACCACAGGAACATCTTCCTGTGCACACCATGGATGTCCTCACCACTGTCTACGCCAGAGATGTTCTCTGCACAATCCACGACAGGGACATCATTCCCAATGTCTACCAAAGGGACATTCTCTTTTCGGCAGCAGAGAAAACATTATCACCACTGTCCATTACAAGACATCCTGAACATTGTCACACCACAAGGACATACTCCCTACTGACCACCTAAGGGAAATCCTCCCCACTGTTTTACAGCAGGGATGTCCTTCCAACTATCCACCTCAGGGGGTCCTTCCCACTGTCCACCAGAAAGACATCCTTCCAACTGTCTACCACAGGGACTTATTCCCCAGTGTCAACCAAAAGGACATCCTCCCCACTTTCCACCACAGGGATGTTTTCCACATGGTCCACAAGGGGTGTCTTCACCAAGGTTCACTACAGGGACATCCTTCCTACTGTTCACCACAGGGAGGTCCTCCCCACTGTCCACAACATGGATGTCTTTCCCACTGTAAAACCAAGAATTGTCCTTCCCACTGTCCACCACAGGGACGTCTTTCCATATGTCGACTACATTGACAACCACCCCATTGTCCACCACAGGGAAGTCCTCGCAACCGTCCTCCACAGGGAGGTCCTCCCCATAGTCCACCACGCGGATGTCCTCCACAATGTAATCCACAGGCATGTCCTCCTCAGTGTGCACGACAGTGAATTACTCACCACTCTATGCCACAGGGATGTCCCTTCCCATTGACCACCTCAGTGGACTACCTCCCTACTTTCCATCACAAGGATATCCTACCCACTGTCCACAACGAGAAAGGATCTCCTGCTGTCCAACACGGGACATCCTTACCACTATTACCACAGGGTCATCCTCACTAATGTCCACCAGTGTGAAATCCATCCCACTGTTCACCACAGGAACATCCTTTCCACTGAGCACCAAGGGACATTCTTCTGTGCATAACAGAAATGTTCTTACCACTGTCCATTGCAGTGATGTCCACTGCACTCTCCACTCCAGGCAAATAATTCCCACTGTCACCAAAAAGACGTTTCCTGTTGCACCACAGGAACATCCTCCCACTGTCCACAATGTCATCATCACCACTGTCCACCACAGTGATGTGCTCTGCACTCTCCAAAACAGGAACATCATTCCCAAGGTCCACCAAAATAGTGTTTTCCTATGCCACCACAGAAACATCCTCCCCACTGTCCACCACAATGTTGTCCTCATCACTGTCCAGCACAGGGATCCCAACTATCAACACAGAGTGCTCCTCTTCACTGTCCACCACAGAGATGTCCTTCCCACTGTCCACCACAGAGAGTTCCTCCCAGCTGTCCACACAGGGATGTCCTCCCAACTGTCCAACAGAGGGATATCCTTCCCACTGTGTACACAAGGAGGTCCTTCCAATGTCCACAAAAGTGACATCCTTTTTAAAATCCACAGCATAAACTTCTTTCTCACTTTCCAGAAAATGTATATCCTTCTTACTGTCTACCACAGGGAGGTCCTCTCTACTGTCCACCACAGTGATGTCCTTTCCACTGTCCACCACAGGGACGTCCTCCTCACTGTCCAGCACAAGGACATCCTTCCAACTGTCCAGCACAGAAACCCCACCCACTTTCACCATGGGAATGTCCTACACTTGGTCAGCCACAGAAACATCCTGCCCAATGTTCACCACAGGGATGTTCTCACCAATGTCCAACATAGAGTTGTGCTCAGCACTCTTCATCACAGGGATATCTTTTTCTGTCAACAACAAGATGTACACTGGACTGTCCAAACAGAGATGTTTCCCACTGTCCACAAAAGAAGCGTCCTCACTAATGTAAACCAAAGGGTTGTGCTTTCCATAGTTCAAAACAGAAAACATTCCTTCTGTCTTCTCCTCTCTCTGGATGCCCTTCTGCCCTCTCCTCTCTCTGGTTACCTTCTGTTCTCTCTTCTCTATGGATATCCTGTCTTCTCCTTGCTCTTGATGCCTTCTGTTCTCTCCTCTTTCTGGATGCACTTCTGTTCTCTCCTCTCTCCGGATGCCCTTCTGTTCTCTCCTCTCTCTAGATGCCCTTCTGTTCTCTGCTCTGTATGGATGCCATTCTGTTCTCTCCACTCTCAGGATTCCCTTCTGTCTTCTCTCTCTCTGGATGCCGTTCTATCCTCTCCTATCTCTGGATGCCCTTCTGTCTTCTCCTCTCTCTGGATGCACTTCTGTTCTCTCCTCTCTCTGGATTCCCTATTTTTCTTCTCTTATCTCTGGATGCCCTTCTGTCATCTCCTCTCACTGGATGACCTTCTGTCTTTCTCTCTTCCTGATGTCCTTCTGTTCTCTCCTCTCTCCGAATGCCCTTCTGTTCTCCCTCTCTCTGGATTCACTTCTGTCTTCTCCTTCTCTGGATGCCCTTCTGTTCTCTCTCTTTCTGGATGCCCTTCTGTTCTCTCCTCTCTCTAGATGCCTTCTGTTTTCTCCTCTCTCTGTATGGATTACTGTACTGTTTTAGTGGGATGCCTTTTTCCTCTCCTCTCTCTGGATGCCCTTCTGCACTATCTTCTCTGTGGAGGAAATTCTGTGCTCTCCTCTCTCTGGATGCCCTCTGTCTACTCTTATCTCCCAATGCCCTTCTGTCTTCTCCTATTTCTAGATGCCCTTCTGTTCTCTGCTCTCTCTAAATGCCCTTCTTTCTTCCCCTCTCCCTATTCTTTTTTGTTCTCTTGTCTCTCCCGATGCCCTTCAATCCTCTTCTCTCTTGGATGTCCTTCACTCTTCTGCTCTCTCTGGATGGGCTTCTGTTCTCTCCTCTTCTGGATTCTCTCTTGTACTCTAATCTCTTGGGATGTGCTTATGTTCTCTCTTTTTTGGAAGTCCTTCTGTCCTCTCCTCTCTCTGGATGCCCTTCTGTCTTCTCCTTTCTCTGGTTTCCCTTCTGTTCTCTCTGTCTCTGGATGCCCTTTTGTCCTCTCCTCTCTCAGAATACCCTTCTATTCTATTTTCTCTCTGGATGCCGTTCTGTACTCTCCTCTCTCTGGATGCTCTTGTGTCCTCTTCTCTCTCTGGATGCGCTTCTGTTCTCTCCTCTCTCTGGATTCCCTTCTGTCTTCTCCTCTCTCTGGATGACCTTCTGTTCTCTTCTCTCCTGGATGCCTTCTGTCTTCTCCTCTCTCAGGATGCTCATCTGTCCTTTCTCCCATCTATATTCTTCTCTCTTCTCCTCTTTCAGATGCCTTCTGTTCTCTCCTCCTCTGGAAGCCCTTCTGTATTATCTGCTCTCTGGATGCCCATCTGTTCTCTCCACTCTCTAGATACCTTCTGTTCTCTCCTCTATCTAGATGCCCTTCTGTTCTCTCTCTATGTAGATGCCATTCTGTCTTCTCCTCTCTCTGTATGGCCTTCTTTACTCTTTTCTGTGGATGCCCTTCTGCCCTCTCCTCTCTCTAGATGACATTCCTTTCACTCTTCTTTCTGGAGGCCATACTGTCCTCCTCTGTATCTGGATGCCATTCCATCTTCTCCTACCCCGATACCTTTCTGTCTTCTCTTCTTTCTGGATACCCTTCTGTTCTCTGCTCTCTTTACATGCCCTTCTGTCCTCTATTGTCTCTGGATGCTTTATATTCTTCCTCTTCTGGATTCTCTAATGTTCTATCATCACTCTGAATGTGCTTCTGTTCTCTTTTCTCTCAGGATTGTCATTATGTCCTTCCTCTCTCTGAATGCTCTTCTGTCTTCTCCTTCTCTGGATGCCCTTCTGTTCTATCTTTCATTGGATGCCCTTCTGTCTTCTCCTCTCTATGAAAGCCCTTCTCTTCTCTCCTCTCTCTTGATGCCCTTCTTCCCTCTCCTCTCTCCTCTCTCTCGATGCCCTTTTGTCCTCTTCTCTCTCTGGATGTTCTTCAGTCTTCTGCTCTCCCTCTCTCTGGATGCCCTTCTGTTTTCTCCTCTCTCTGGATGCCCTTCTGTTTCTCCTCTCTCTGGATTCACTTCTGTTTCTCCTCTCTCTTGATGCCTTTCTGTTCTATCCTCTCTCTTGATGCCCTTCTGTTCTCTCCTTTCTCTGGATTCCTTCTATCTCTCCTCTCTCTTGATGCCCGTCTGTTCTCTATTCTTTCTGTATTTCTTCTGTTCTCTCCTCTCTCTGGAAACCCTTCTGTCTTTTCCGATCTCCTGATGCCCCTCTGTTCTTTCCTCTCTCTGGATGCCCTTCTGTTCTCTCCTCTCTCCGGAAGCCCTTCTGTCTTCTTCTCTCTCTGGATGCCCTTCTGTTCTCTACTCTCTCTCCGCATGCCCTTCTGTCTTCTCCTCTCTCCCTAAGCCCTTCTGTCCTCTCCTCTCTCTGGATGCCCTTCTGTCTTCTCCTCTCTCTAGATGACCTTATTCTCTCCTCTCTCGAGATGCCCTTTTACCTCTCCTCTCTGTGGATGCCTTCTGTATTCTCCTACCTCTTAATGCCCTTCTGTCCTCTCCTCTCTCTAGATGCCCTCTGTCTTCTTCTCTCCCTATGACCTTCTGTTCTCGTGTCTCTCTGATTCCCTTCTTCTCTCCTCTCTGAATGCCTTCAGTTCTCTCCTCTCTCCGGATGCCCCTACTGTCTTCTACTGTCTCTAGATGCCATTCTGCTCTCTCCTCTCTCTGGACGCCCTTATGTTTCTCTCCTGTCTCTGGATGTTCTTCTGTTTTCTCTGCTCTCTGGATACTGTTCTATTCTCTACTCTCCATGGATGCCCTTCTGTTTCTCTGCTCTCTGATTGTCCTTCTGTTCTCCCCTATCTGTGGATGTGTTTCTGTCTTCTCCTCTCTCTGGATGCCCTTCTGTTCTCTCCGCTGTCTGGATGCCCTTCTGTCCTCTCCTCTTCATGATGCCTTTCAGTCTTCTCTCTCTTGCTGGCTTTCTGTTCCCTCTTCTCTCTGGATCCATTCTGTCCTCTCCTCTCTCGGAATGCCCTTCTTCACTCCTCTCTCTGGATGCCCTTCTGTCCCTTTTCTCTCTGGATGCCTCTGTTTCTTCTCTCTCTGGATCCCTTCTTCACTCTCCTCTCTCTGGATGCCCTTCTGTATTCTACTCTCTCTGGATGCCCTTGTTTTCTATCTTCCCTCTGGATGCCCTTCTGTCCTCTCCTCTCTCTGGATGCCTTCTGTCATCTCCTCTCCTCTTATGCCCTTCTGTTCTCTAGTCTCTCTGGCTTCCCTTCTGTCTTCTCCTCTCTCTGGATTCCGATCTGTTCTCTCCTCTCTCCGCATGCCCTTCTGTCTTCTCCTCTCCCTGGATTTCCTTTGCTCTCTCCTCTCTCTGTATGCACTTCAGTTCTCTACTGTCTCTGGATGCCCTACTGTCTTCTTCTGTCTCTGGATGCCCTTATTCACTCTCTTCTTTCTGGATGCCCTTATGTCCTCTCTTCTCCCTGGATGCCCTTCTGTCCTCCTTTCTCTCTAGATGCCCTTCTCTTCTCTCCTCTCTCTAGATTCCCTTCTGTCCTCTATTCTCTCTGTAAGCCTCTCTGTTCTCTCTTCTCTCTGGATGCCCTTCGGTTCTGTCCTCTCTCTGGATTCCCTGTTAGTCTTCTCCTCTCTCTGAATGCCCTTCTGTACTCTCCTCTCTCTGGATTCGCTTCTGTCTCCTCCTTCTCTTGATGCCCTTCTGTTCTTTCCTCTATCTAGATGCCCTTCTGTCTTCTCTTCTCTCTGGATGGCTTTCTATTCTCTACTCTCTCTAGATGCCCTTTTCTTGTCTCCTCTCTTTAGTTGCCCTTCTGTCCTCAATTCTGTCTGAATGCCTTTCTCTTCTATCCTCTGGATGCCCTTCTTCTGTCTCTTCTCTCTTACATGCCCTTCTGTTCTATCCTCTCTCGGATGCCCTTCAGTCCTCATCTCTCTCTGGATGTCCGTCAGTCTTCTGTTCTCTCTGGATGGGCTTCTATTCTCTCCTCTTTCTGGATTCTCTCCTGTTCTCTTCATATGTTCTGAATGCACTTCGTTCCTTTCTTCTCTCAGGATGTCCTTCTGTCCTCGCCTTCACCTGCTGCCTTCTGCTTCTCTTCTCTCTGGATGCCCTTTTGATCTCTCCTGGATGCCCTTCTTCTTCTCCTCTAACTGGATAACATTCTGCTCTCTTCTCTCTCTGGATGCCCTTCTGTCCTCTCCTCTCTCTTGATTCCCTTCTGTTCTCTACTCTCTCTGGATTCCCTCTTTGTCTTCTCCTCTCGCTGGATGCCCTTCTCTTCTCTCTTCTCTCTAGATGCCGTTCTGTCCACTATTCTTTCTGGATGCCTCTCTGTTCTCTCGTCTCTCTGGTTACCCTTCTGTTCTCCCCTCTCTCTGGATGCCCTTCTGTCCTCTCGTCTCTCTGTATGCCCGTCTGTCTTTTCCTCTCGCCCTATGCCCTTCTATTCTCTCGTGTCTCCAGCTTCCCTTCTGTCTTTTCATTTCTCTGGATGCTTTTATGTTCTCTCCACTCTCTGGATGCACTTCTAATTTCTCCTCTCTCTGGATGCCTTATGCTTTCTCCTCTCTCTGGATGCCCTTCAGTTCTTTCCTCTCTCTGGATGCCCTACTATCTTCTCCTTTTTGTGGATGCCCTTCTACTCTCTCCTCTCTCTGGATGCCTTCTGTCTCTCCTCTCTCTGGATTCCCTTCTGTCTGCTCTTCTTCTTGATGCCCTTGTGTCCTCTTTCTCTCTGGATGAACTTCTGTTCTGTCCTCTCTCTGATACACTTCTGTTCTTCTTTCTCTTTCGGATGCCCTTCTGTCTTCTCCTCTCTGGATGCCATTCTGTCTTCTCCTCTCTCCGAATGCCCTTCGTTTTTTCCTCTCTTTGGATCCCTTCTATACTCTCTCTCTCTGGATGCCCTTTGTCTTCTCCTCTCTCTGGAAGCCTTCTATTCTCTCCTCACTGCGGATTACCTTCTGTCTTTCCTCTCTCTGGATGCTTTTGTGCTCCCTCTCTCTCTGGATATCCTTCCATTCTCTCCTCTCTCTGGATTCCCTACTGTCTTATCCTCTCTCTCTAGATGCCCTTCTGTTCTCTCCTCTTCTGGATGTTCTTTTGTTCTCTCCTCTCTCCGGATGCCTTTTGTCTTCTCCTCTCACTGGATGCCGTTTTGCTCTTCCTCTCTGTGAATATCCTTCTGTTCTCTTCTTTTTCTAGATTCCCTTCTTTCTCTCTTCTTCTGGATGCCTTCTGTTTTCTTCTCTCTCTGGATGCCCTACTATCTTCTCCTTTCTGTGGATGCCCTTCTGCTCTCTCCTCACTCTGGATGCCCATCTGTCTTTTTGTATCTATGGATAACATGCTTTTGTCTATTTACTCTGGATGACCTTCTTTTCTCTCCTCTATCCAGATGCCTTTCTGTCTTCTCTGTCTGGATGCCCTTCTGTTCTTTCCTCTCTCTGGATGGCCTTCTGTCTCATTATCTCTCTGGATGCCCTTCTTTTGTCTCCTCTCTCTAGATTCTATTCTGTCCTCTCATCCCTCTGGATGCCCGTCTGTTCCGTTGTCTCTCTGGATGATTTTTTGTTTCCTCATTGCTGTGGATGCCCTTCTGTTCTCTCCTCTCTCTGAAAGATCTTCTGTTCTCTCATCTCTCTGGATGTCTTTTGTCCTCTCCTTTCTCTGGATGCCCTTCTGTTCTCTCCTCTCTCTGGATGCCATTCTGTCTCTCCACTCTCTGGATGCCCTTCTGTCCTCTCCTCTCTCTGTATGCCCTTCTGTTCTCTCCTCTCTCTGGATGCCCTTCTGTCTTCTCCCTCTCTGGATGCCCTTCTGTCCTCTCCTCTCTCTGGATGCCCTTCTGTCCTCTGCTCTCTCTGGATGCCCTTCTGTCCTCTTCTTTCTCTGGATTCCCTTCTGGCCTCTAATCTCTCTCATTTTCTTTCTGTTTTCTTCTCTCTATTGAGGCTCTCCTGTACTCTCATCTCTCTGGTTGTCCTTCTGTACTCTCCTCACTCTGGATGCCCTTCTGTCTTCTCCTCTCTCTGGATGAATTTCTTGTCTCTCCTCTCTCTCATGCTCTACTGTTCTCAGTCTCTGTGGATGCCCTTCTGTACTCTCCTCTTTCTGGATGCCCTCTGTTTTCTCTCCTCTCTGTATGCCCATTTTTACTCTCTCTCTTTGGATGCCCTTCTGCCTTTCCTCTCTCTGGATGGCCTTCTGTTCTCTCTTCTCTCTGGATGTCTTTCTGTTGTCTGCTCTCTCTGGATACCCTTCGTTCTATCCTCTCTCTAGATGCCCTTCTGTCTTCTCCACTCTCTGGATGCACTTCGATCTCTCTTCTCTCTGGAAGTCATTCTGTCCTCTTTTCTCTCTGGATGCCCTTCTATCCTCTACTCTCTCTGGATTCCCTTCTTTCCTCTCCTCTCTGTCATTGCCCTTTGTTCTCTTTCTCACTATAGATGCTCTCCTGTACTCTCATCTCCCTGGATGCCTTTCTGTTTTCTCTTCTCTCTGGATGCCATCTGATATCTCCTCTCTTTTATGCCTTTCCATTCTTCTCCTCTCTCTGGATTCCCTTCTTGTTCTATCGTCTCTCTGGAGGCCCTTATTACTCTCTTCTCTC
Source organism: Arvicanthis niloticus (assembly GCF_011762505.2). Taxonomy (NCBI): domain Eukaryota; kingdom Metazoa; phylum Chordata; class Mammalia; order Rodentia; family Muridae; genus Arvicanthis; species Arvicanthis niloticus. Next base: position 2,781 of record NW_023045410.1, on the reverse strand, counting down.
TGGATGCCCTTCTTCATATCCTCACTCGGGATGCCCTATGTCTTCTCCTTTTCTCAAGATATTCTCTGTCCTATCCTCTCTCTGGATGCCCTTCTGTTCCTCCTCTCTCAGGATGCCCTTTGTTCTTTCCTTTCTACAGATGTCCTTCTGTCGTCTCCTCTCCCTGGATGCCCTTCTATTCTCTCCTCTCTCTGGATTCCCTTTTGCCCTCTCATATCCTGTTTTCCCTTCTGTTTTCTTCGATGTATGCTCTCCTGTTCTCTTATCTTTCTGAATGCCCTTCTGTTATCTCCTCTCTGGGGATGCCCTCTGTCTTCTCCCCTCTATGGATGCCCTTCTGTTCTCTTCTCTCTCTGGATGATCTTCTGTTTCCTCCACTGCTTAGATGCCCTTGTGTTCTATCCTCTTCTGTATGTTTTCTGTCTTCTCCTCTCTCTGTATGCCCTCAGTTCTCTCCTCTCACTTGATGCCCTTCTGCCCTCTCCTCTCTCTGGATGCCCTTCTGATCTATCCTCTGACTGCCTGACCTTCTTTCTGCTCCTCTCTCTGGATGCCCTTCTGTTTCTCTCCTCTGTCTGCATTGCCTTTCAGTCCTCTCCTTTCTCTCGATGCCCCTCTGTCTTCTCTCTGTGGATGCCTGTTCTGTTCTCTCTCTATCAGGATGACATTCTTCCTGCTCCTCTCTCTTGATGCACTTTCTTCTCTCCTCTCTCTGGATGATTTTCTGTTCTCTCCAGTCTCAGGATGCCCTTCTGTCCTCCCTTTCTCCAGATGCCCTTTTGTTGTCTCCTCTCTCCAGATATCCTTCTGTCCTCTCCTCTCGCTGTATGCCCTTATGTATTTTCATCTCTCTGGATGACCTTCTGTTCCCTCCTCTATCTGGATGCCCTTCTGTTTATCCTCTCTCTGGATGCTGTTCTGTTCTTTTCTCCCGCTGGATGCCCTTCGTCCTCTTTCTCTCGGGTGACTTCTGTCTTTCACTCTCTCTTGATGCCCTTCTGAACTCTCCTCTCTTTGGATGCTCTCTGTATCTCATCTTCTGGATGCCCTTCTTCTTTCCTCTCTCTGGATGCCCTCTTTTCTATCAGCTCTCAGATTTCCTTCATTCCTCCATCTCTATGGATGCCACTCTGTCTCTTCGCTCTAGGATGCTCTTGTGTTCTCTCATCTCTCTAGATTCTCTTCTGTCCTCTCATCCCTCAGATGACCTTCGTTCCCATTCTCTGTCTGGATGACCTTCTGTTCTCTAATCTCTGTGGATGCCCTTCAGTTCTCTCTCTCTCTGGATGCTCTTCATTTCACTCATCTCTCTGGATGCGCTTCTGTCTTCTCCTCTCTCTTTCATTCCTTTCTGTCTCCTCCTCTCTCTGGAGGCACCTTCTTTTCTCCTCTCTCTGGATGCCCTTCTTTCCTCTCTTGTCTCTGGATGCTATTCTCTCCTCCTGTCTCTGGATGCTCTGTTCTCTCCTCTATCCGGATTCCTTTCTGACTCCTTCCTCCTCTGGATGCCCTTCTGTCTTCTCCTCTCTGCAAGACTTCTTTTCTCTTCCTTGGATTCCTTTTGTAATCTCCACTCTCTAGATGACTTCTGTCTTTCCTCTCTCCGGATGCACTTATGTATCTCCTTTCTCTGGATGTCCTTCCTTCTTCTCCCCTCTCTGGATAACCTTCTGTGCCTCATCTCTCTGGATGCCCTTCTGTTCTCTCCTCTCTTGGAGGCCCTTCTGTTCCTCTCTTTTCTGTATTCTTTTCTGTCCTCCCTTTCTCGAGATGCCCTTCTGTTCTCTCCTCTCTCAGATATCCTTCTGCTCTCTCTCGCTGTATGCCCTTATGTATTTTCATCTCTCTGGATTGACCTTCTGTCCCTCCTCTAATCTGGATTGCCTTTCTGTCTTATCCTCTCTCTGGATGCTGTTCTGTTCTTTTCTCCCGCTGGATGCCCTTCTGTCCTCTCTTCTCTCGGGATGCCCTTCTGTCTTTAACTCTCTCTTGATGCCTTCTGAATCCTCCTCTCTTTGTATGCTCTTTGTTAATCTCATCTCTCTGGATCGCCCTCTTCTTCTCCTCTCTCTGGGGCCCATCTGTTTTTTTTCCTATCTCATGGATGCCCTTCTGTCTATTCCTCTCTTACATGCCCTTCTGTCCTCTAATCTCTCTGATTGGCTTTCTGTTTATCTTCTCTCATCGAGGATCCTCCTGTACTCTCATCTCTCTGGATGCCCTTCTGTCTTCCTCATCTCTCTGTATGCCCTTCTTTCTTCTCCTCTCTCGGATGCGCTTTTGATACTTTCCTCTTTGGTGGATTCCCTTCAGTCTTCTTCTCTCTCTGGATGCCATTCGGTTTCTCTCGGTCTCTCTTGGAGGCCCTTATTTACTCTTCTGCTATGGATGCACTTTTGTTATATCCTCTCTCGGGATGCCCTTTATGTTCTTCTCCTGTCTCCAGATGTTCTCTGGTAGTCCGTCTCTCCAGATGGTCCTTCTGTTCTTATCCTCTCTAGGATGCCCTGCTAATTTCTCCTCTCTCTGGGATTCCCTTTTTGCACTTCATCTCTCTGTTTGCCCTTTGTTCTCTTCTCTCTATGGATGCTCTCTTGTTCTCTCATCTTTTGAATGCCACTTCTTTTCTCCCCTTCTCTAGGATGCCCTCTGTCTTCTCTCCTCTATGGGATGCCATTCTGTTCTCTTCTCTCTGGAGATCTTCGTTTCCTCCACTCTAGGATGACTTGTGTTTCTATCCTCTTCGGCATGTTTTTTTTTGTCTTCTCCTCTCTATGTATG
>NW_023045409.1:0-34192 GCF_011762505.2 Arvicanthis niloticus | reverse complement strand
TGTCTCCTCTCTTCTTATGCCCTTCTGTTTTCCCATCTCTTTGTATTCCCTTCTGTCTTCTCCTCTCTCTGGACGTCATTCTGGTCTCTCCTCTCTCTGGATGCCATTCTCTTCTCTCCTCTATTAGGATGACGTTTGGTTCTCTCCTCTCTCTACAAGCCCTTCTGTCCTCTCTGGATGCCCTTATGTTCTCTCCTCTCTCTGGATGCCCTTCTGAACTCTCCTTTCCATGGATGCCTTTCTGATCTCTCCACTCTCTGGATACTTTCTGTCATATCCTCTATCTGGATGCCCTTTTGTCCTCTCCTCTCTCTGGATGCCCTTCGCTTCTCTCCTTTCTCTGTATTCCCTTTTTGTCTTCTCCTCTCTCTGGATGCCCTTCTTTTCTCTCCTCTCTCTAGATGCCATTTTGTCCTTTATTCTCTCTGGATGCCTTTCTCTTCTCTTGCCTCTATGGATGACCTTCTGTTCTCTCCTCTTTCTGGATGCCCTTCTCTTCTCTCATCTGCTCTCTCCTCTCTGCATGCCCGTCTGTTCTCTTTTCCCTCTCCATATCCTTCTGTCTTCTCCTCTATATTGATGACCTTCTGTTCTCTCTTCTTTCTGGATACCCTTCAGTTCTCTCCTCTCTTCAGATGCCCTTGTGTCTTCTATCTTTTGATGGCTTTTTGTACTCTTCTCTTTCTGGATCCATTCTGTCCTCTTCTCTCTCTGGATGCCCTTCATCAATCTCCTCTCTATTTATGGCCTTTTGTCCTCTCTTCTCATTAGATGCCCTGCAGTCCTCTTTTCTCTCTGGGTGCCCTTCTGTTCTCTCCTCTCTCTGTATTCCCTGTTTGTATTCTCCTCTAATTGGATGCCCTTCTCTTCTCTCCTCTTCTCTATCTAGATGCCCTTCTGTCCTCTATTCTCTCTGGATGCCTCTCTGTTCTCTCATCTATCTGGATGCCCTTCTGTGCTCTGCTCTTTCTGGATGCCTTTCTGTCTTATTTGCTCTCTGGATGCCCTTCTGTCTTCTCTCTCTCCCTATGCCCTTCTGTTCTCTTGTCACTCCCGATGCCCTTCTGTCTTTTCCTCTCTCTGGAGCCTGACAATTTTCTCCTCACTCTGGATATCCTTCTGTCTTCTCTTTTCTCTAGATGCCCTTCTCTTCTCTCCTCACACTGGATGCCCTTCTGTCTTCTCCTCTCTCTGGATGTCCTTTGATCTTTCCTCCCTCTGTATGCCCTTCCGTCTTCTCTTCTCTCTCTATGCCCTTCTGTATTCTCATTTCTCTGGCTTCCATTCTGTCTTCTCCTCTTTCTGGATTCCCTTCTGTTCTCTCCTCTCTCTGGATTCCCTTCTGTCTTCTCCTCTCTCTGGATTTCATTTTGCACTCTCCTGTCTCTGGATGCCCTTCTGCTCTCTCCTCTCTGGATGCCCTTCTGTTCACTCCTCCCTATCAATTCTCTTCTGTCTGCTCCTCTCTATTGATGACCTTCTGTTCTCTCCTCTCACCAGATACCCTTCTGTCTTCTCCTTTCTCTGGGTGCCCATCTGCTCTCTCCTCTCTCTGGATGCCCTTCTGTTCTCCCCTCTCTCTGGATTCCCTTCTGTCTTCTCCTATCTCTGAATGCACTTCTGTTCTCTCCTCTCTCTCTGGATTCCTTATATTTCTTCTTTTCTCTCTCGATGCCCTTCTGTCATCTCCTCTCTCTGGATGACCATCTGTCTTCTCCTCTATCCCGATGCCCTTCTGTTCTCTCCTCTCTCCGAATGCCCTTCTGTTCTCTCCTTTTTCTCTTGATTTGCTTCTGTCTTCTCATTCTCTGGATGCCCTTCTGTTCTCTCCTCTTTCTTGCTGCCCTTCTGTTCTCTCCTCTATCTAGATGCCTTTCTGTCTTCTCCTCTCTCTGAATGCCCTTCTGTCTTCTGCTCTCTCTGGATGCCCTTCAGTCCTCTTCTCTTTCTGGATGTCCTTCAGTCTTCTGCTCTCTCTGGATGGGCTTATATTCTCTCCTCTTTCTGGATTCTCTTCTGTTCTCTCATCTCTCTGGATGCGCTTCTCTTCTCTCTTCTCTCGGAATGTCCTTTTGTTCTCTCCTCTCTCTGGATGCCCTTCTGTCTTTTCCTTTCTCTGGTTGCCCTTCTGTTCTCTCCTCTATCTGGATGCCCTTTTGTCCTGTCTTTTCTCAGAATACCCTTATGTACTATCCACTCTCTTGATGCTCTTCTGTTCTCTTATCTCTCTGGATGCCCTTATGTCCTCTTCTCTCTCTGGATGCCCTTCTGTTCTCTTGTCTCTCTGGATTCCCTTCTGTCTTCTCCTCTCTCTCTGGATGACCTTCTGTTCTCTTCTCTCCCTGAATGCCTTCTGTCCTCTCCTCTCTCATGATGCCCGTCTGTCCTCTTTTCCATCTAGATTCCTTCTCTCTTCTCCTTGTTCCGGATGCCCTTCTGTTCTCTCCTCTCTGGAATCCCTTCTGTTCTCTCCTCTATCTAGATGCCCTTCTGTATTCTCCTCTCCCTATATGCCCTTCTTTACTCTTTTCTGTGGATGCCCTTCTGCCCTCTCCTCTCTTTGGTTCCCCTTCTGTCTTATCCTCTTTCTGAATACCCTTCTGTACTCTGCTCTCTCTAGATGCCCTTCTGTCCTCTATTCTCTCTGGATGCCCTTATGTTCTCTACTCTCTCTGGATGTTCTTCTGTTCTCCCCTCTGTATGGATGTCCTTCTGACCTCTTATCTCCATGGATGTCCTTCTTCATGCTCCTCTCTCTGGAAGCCCTTCTGTCCTCTCTTCTTTCTGGATGCTTTTCTGTCCTCTCCTCTCTCTGGGTGCCCTTCTGTTTTCTCCTCTCTCTGGATTCCCTTTTTGTCTTCTCTTCTCTCTAGATGCCCTTCTGTCCCCTATTCTCTCTGGATTCCTCTCTGTTCTCTCATCTCTCTGGGAGCCCTTCTGTGCTCTCCTCTCTCTGGATGTCCTTCTGTCCTATGTTCTCTCTGGATATCCTTCTGTCTTCTCCTCTCTCCCTTTGCCCTTCTGTTCTCTCATCTCTCCCGAAGCCCTTCTCTCTTCACCTCTCTCTGGATGCCCAACAATTTTTTCCTCATTCTGGATATCTTTCTGTCTTCTCTTCTATCTAGGTGCCCTTCTGTTCTCTCCTCTCACTGGATGCCATTCTGTCCTCTCCTCTCTCTGGATGACCTTCTGTCTTCTTCTCTCTCTGGATGCCCTTCAGTCTTCTTTTCTCTCTGGATGTCCTTCAGTCTTCTGCTCTTTTGGATGGGCTTCTTTTCTCTCCTCTTCTGAATTCTCTAATGTTCTCTCATCTCGCTGGATGTGCTTATGTTCTCTCTTCTCTCGGGATGTCCTTATGTCCTCTCCTCTCTCTGGATGCCCTTCTGTCTTCTCCTTTCTCTGGATGCCCTTCTGTTCTCTCCTCACTCTGGATGCACTTCTGTCTTCTCATCTCTCTGGATGCCCTTCTGCTCTTTCCTCTCTCTAGATGCCCTTCTGCTCTTTCCTCACTCTGGATGCCCATCTGTTCTCTCCTCTCTCGGGATGCCCTTTTGTCTTCTCCTATTTCTCGATGCCCTTCTGTTCTCTCTTCTCTCTGGATTCCCTTCTTTCTTCTCGTCTCTCAGATGCTCTTCTGTCCTCTCCTCTCTCTGGGTGCCCTTCTGTCTTCTCCTCTCTCTGGATGCACTTCTGTTTTCTCCTCTCTCCCGATGCCCTTCTCTTATGTCCTCACTTCCGATGCCCTTCTGTCTTTTCCTCTCTCTGAATGCCCTACAATTCTTTCCTCACTCTAGATTCCCTTCTGTCTTTGCCTCTCTCTGGATGCCCTTCTGTTCTTTTCTCTCACTAGACGCAATTCTGTCGTCTCCTCTCTCAGGATGCCCTTCTCTATTTTCCTCTCTCTGGATGCCCTTTTGTCCTTTTCTCTCTCTGGATGTCGTTCAGTCTTCTACTCTCCCTTATTGCCCTTCTGTTCTCTCCTTTTTCTGGATTCTTTTCTGTTCTCTCATCTCCCTGGATGCCCTTTTGTTCGGTACTCTCCGTGGATGCCCTTCAGTCCTCTCCTCTCTCTGGATACCGTCTGTTCCCTTCTCTCTCTGGATACCCTTCTGTTCTCTCCTTTCTCTGGATGCCCGTCGTTCTTTCCACTCTCTTGATTCCCTTCTGTCCTCTCCTCTTCTGGATGCCCTTCTGTTCTCGCCTTTCTCTGGATGCCCTTCGGGCTTCTACTCTCACTGAATGCTCTTCTGTTTTCTCCTCTCTCTGGATTCACTTCTGTATTCTCCTTTTATGGATTCCCTTCTTTTCTGACCCCTTTCTGGATGCCCTTCTGTTCTCTCCTCTATCTAGATGCTCTTCTGTCTTCTCCTCTCTCTGTATGGCCTTATGTACCCTTTTCTGTGGATGCCCTTTTTTCCTCTTCTCTCTCTGGATGCCCTTCTGCTCTTTCTGCTTTCTGGAGTCCATTCTGTCCTCTCCTCTCTGTGGATGCCCTTCTGTCTTCTCCTATTTCCAGATGCCCTTCTGTCTTCTCCTCTTTCTGTATACCTTCTGTTCTCTGATCTCTCTAGATGCCCTTTTGTCCTCTCCTCTCTCTGTATGCATTTCTGTTCTCTTCTCTACTCGATGCCCTTCTGTCCGCTCCTTTCTCAGGATGTCTGTCTGTGCTTTTCTCCATCTGGATGCCTTCTCTGTTCTCATCTTTCTGGATGCCCTTCTGTTCTCTCCTCTCTCTGAAAGCCCTTCTGTTTTCTACTCTCTCTGGATGCCCTTCTGGTCTCGCATCTCTCTTGATGCCCTTCTGTCCTCTCCTCTCTCTGGGTTCCCTTATGTATTCTCCTCCCTTTTGATGCCCTACTGGTCTCTCCTTCCTCTAGATGCCCTTCTTCACTCTCCTCTCTCTGGAAGCCCTTCTGACCTCTCCTCTCCATGGATGCCATTCTTTTCTCTCCTCTCACTGGATGACCTTCTGTTCTCTCCTCTCTCTAGATGACCTTTTGTCTTCTCCTCTCTCTGGATGGCTTTCTGTTCCCTCCCCTCTCTAGATGTCCTTCTGTCCTCTATTCTCTCTGGATATCTTTCTGTCCTCTCCTCTCTCTGGATGCCCTTCTGTCTTCTCTTTTCTCCATATGCCCTTCTGTTCTCTCGTCTCTCCTGATGCCCTCCTGTCCTCTCCTCTCTCTGGATTCTCGACAATTTTCTCCTCACTCTGGATACCCTTCTGTCTTCTCCTCTCTCTAGATGCTTTTCGGGTCTCTCTTCTCAATGAATACCATTCTGTCCTCTTCTCTCTCTGGATGCCCTTCGGTGTTCTCCTTTATCGTGATCCCCTTCTGTCCTCGTTTCTCTCTGGATGTCTTCAGTTGTCTTCTCTTTCTAGGTTGGCTTCTGTTCTCTCCTCTTTCTGGATTCTCTCCTGTTCTCTCATCTCTCTGGATCGGCTTCTGTTCTCTCTTCTCAAGCGATGTCCTTCTTTCCTCTCCTCTCTCTGGATGCCCTTCTGTCTTCTCCTTTCTCTGGTTGCCCTTCTGTTCTCTCCTCTTTCTGGATGCCATTTTGTCCTCTCCTCTCTCTGGATACCCTTCTGTTCTATCCTCTCTCTGGATGCTCTTCTGTTCTCTCCTCTCTCTAGATTCCCTTCTGTCTTCTCCTCTCTCTGGGTGACCTTCTGTTCTCTTCTCTCTCTGGATACCCATCTGTCCTCTTCTCTCTCAGCATGCTCATCTGTCCTCTTCTCCATCTAGATTCCTTCTCTCTTCTCCTCTTTCCGGATGCCCTTCTGTTCTCTCCTCTCTCTGGAAGCCCTTCTGTATTCTCCACTCTCTGAATGCTCTTCTGTTCTCTCCTCTCTCTAGATGCAGTTCTGTTCTCTCCTCAATCTACATGACCTTCGGTCTTCTTCTCTTTCTGTATGACCTTCTTTTCTCTTTCCTGTGGATACTATTCTGCCCTCTCCTCTCTCTCTCTCTCTGGATGCCCTTCTTTTATGTCTTCTCTCTGGAGGTCATTCTGTCCTCTCCTCTCTCTGGATGCCCTTCTATCTTCTCCTATCTCCAGATGTCCTACTGTATTCTCCTCTTTCTGTATAACCTTCTTTTCTCTGCTCTCTCTACATGCCTTTCTCTCTGGATGCCCTTATGTTCTCTCCTCTCTCTGGATGTTCTTTTGTCTTCTCTGCTCTCTGGATACCGTTCTATTCTCTACTCTTCCTGGATGCCTTTCTGTCTTCTCCTCTCTCTGGATGCCCGAAAATTTTCTCCTCACCCTGGATATCCTTCTGTCTTCTCTTCTCTCTAGATGCCCTTCTGTTCTCCCCTCTCACTGGATGCCATTCTGTCCTCTCCTCTCTCTGGATGCCCTTCTGTCTTCTCCTCTCTCCAGATGCCCTTAAGTCCTCTTCTCTCTCTGGATGTCCTTCAGTCTTCTGCTCTCTCTGGATGGGCTTCTGTTCTCTTCTCTTTCTGGATTCTCTCCTGTTATCTCATCTCTCTGGATGTGCTTCTGTCCTCTCTTCTCTCGGGATGTCCTTCTGTCCTCTCCTCTCTCTGGATGCCCTTCTGTCTTCTCCTATCTCCTGATCCCCTTCTGTCCTCTCTTTTCCCTGGATTCCCTTCTGTCCTCTTTTCTCTCTGGATGCCCTTCTGTTTTCTCCTCTCTCTCTGCATCCCCTGTTTGTCTCCTCCTCTCACTGGATGCCCTTCTCTTCTCTCCTCTCTCTAGATGCCCTTCTGTCCTATATGCTCTCTGGATGCCCTTCTGTGCTCTCCTCTCTCTTGATTCCCTTCTGTTCTCTCCTCTCTCTGGATGCCTGACAATTTTCTCCTTACTCTGGATATCCTTTTGTCTTCTCTTCTCTCTAGATGCCCTTCTGTTCTCTCTCACACATCCCTTTATGAATGTTTAGGTTATCAGCCATTTGTATTTGGGGTGTAAAATTGTCATAATGGAAGACTCCTGGATATTAGAGGGCCACATCAAAGGCAGGCCTTAGTTTAGGAAAAAGCCAATTTTTGTCAGGGTATCAAGGGGCCAGTCTCCCTAGCGAGAGAAACAAGGGCAGAGCCAAGCATGCCAGGAACCTTTATTGAGGGTGTGGAAATCTAGGGGTCAGCCATAGGGGAAGGCAGGGTGGCTAGCAGCTGTGCCTGTCTCTGGCAGAATCACTTATGCATTTCCTTCAGTCTTCAGTTGATGGTAATGAACTTCAACTGGCTTCTTGATGGCAGCATCAATCTGGTTCTTAACAAAACTTGTGAGACTGTTAAGAGCCCAAGGGCCAAAAGACAGAAATAATAAAATACCAACAAACGGTGCTAGTAAACTAGGCAATAGGTTAGTAAGCCAAGGTGAAGTAGAGAACCAATTTTGATACCATGTCTCTTGTTCTCTGGCTCTTTTTTTCCCTCTAAACTCTTTTTGTCTTTGTCCAGGCTATTTTGGACAAGGCCGGTCTTATTAGAGTAAAAGCAACATTCTTCTCTGAGGGCTACACAAAGAACTTCTTCCTTAAAGAAGACAAAGTCAAGTCCTCTCCTGTTCTGTAACACCACCTCAGAAAGAGAAGCCACAGAGTCTTTAAGGTCTTGTATCCCTTCTCTCAAATTATTTAAATCTTTGTCAATAAGAGACTGAAGATGGGCATAATGATTATTGGAGGTGACTAGAGAAGCAATGCCAATACCTGCGCCAATAGCGCTGATTCCTAATATGACAGACAACGTAAAGGCTGTCAGAGGATCTCGTTTGATCCTAAGGGAAAGACCTTGATCCAGAACATTAAGAAAAGAGTCTCAATTGTGAATAAAAAATGAGGAAGAATGGTAACAACTACACAATAATCTCTGGTCTTTAAAAAATCAAAATTGGAAATATATAATGTCAATCCAGTGGCACAGGCAAAATAGGTACCATTGGATGCTATGGTATATAAAAAGGTATTATTTAAAATCAATGTATGATTACAAATACGGACCAAATCTTGGGGGGAAGCATAGAGGGCCCCAAAAGGCAGAGGTTTATGATTGAGATGAAACTAATAGTGAGACCTCCCTCAGGTGAAGTAGCCCATAATAACAAATTGCTATTATCAGAAAAGGAGGGGGGGTAAAAAATAGCTATTCCCTCATAAAAAGAGGGAGTAGGTGAAAAACAAATCCAATATTCTTGATATTGATATTCACTGGTATTATGAATAGCTTCAAGGGAGGCATTTTCCAGAGAAATAATAAGGTCTGCAGAGCTAGGAGGGCCCGCAGGTATAGTGGGCTGAAATGAGGTAACCTGGGGGGAGGTGGGGAGAGGCAAAATGGCTGGAGCAGTAATTCCAGGCCTGGGGACAGGCTTAGCTGGTGGCCGAGGGTGCTGTATGGCAGGATTAGGGCCCACAGCAACATTTTATTAGGTATAATCTTAAGGAGCTTAATTCTAAAGATGAGTCTCGGGTCCGAGCAGGTAAGTGTAAAGGTCGAGCACTCTCTTAGACATAGGTCCCATTCATATCCTTGGCCTGTCCATTCTTTACTCCTCCCTACATCCATAAAGGATATAAGAAGAGGGACATGCCATTTGAATTCACACAAGGATCTAAATGGTTGGGCGGTCTTAATTCCTAGTTTATCCTGTAAATATGTAGGTAGAAACTTTCTCCTTAAGGTGATATAATCCCAGGAGGAGTGGGGTCTCCAATATTCATCTCCTGTGGTTTCACAGCCCCAAGATGCACAATAATAATCAGAGCTATAGCCACATTTATAATTTTGAGAGCAACTACGGTGGGTGGGCCCAGGGCATACATAGAGGCCAGATGGATCATTGGCCAAGGAGACTATCCTATCATAGGAATTACATCCTATAAGGTGACCATCATAATTGGGGTTAGGTGCATCAACCATCTGACTTTGGGGCCAATAATGTGAGGGGGTTCCCCAGTCTGCACTGGCTCCCAGGGCAAGAGCACAAAGATCCATCTCCAGAGAGGGCCATGAAGGCTGGGTTCCAAGTGAAGAGCTGGAATTAACAATGTCTCCTGCTTGGTTTATTATGACCCAAGTAAAATTATAAATCTGGTATGGGGAATGCTGGGGTTTGATACTCACATTTGGATAAATCTGAAGTATGAGTAGGAGGAGCAGGAGGAGCAAGGCAACTGGATGCATTTTTCTGAAAGGAAGCACAGTTAAGAACCATTCTCAGGGGGTATCCCTGGGGTAGAGTTAGCCAACTTCACCAGTCTTTCTGATAGCCATCTGGCATTTTGGTCCTTGGAATCATATAGACACATGTGTCCTTTTCCCCAGATAAGGACTATATCAGGATCATTCCACTTATATGTCAATGGATCTTTCCACATGACTTTGGCATAGGAGTCTGCTGTAGTAGGGTGCCAGAATCTGTCTGCTGCAGACTTTCCTTTTTCATCAAGGGTCAAAAAATTGAGAACGAATAGTGCATGATTTAACAAGATTTTATGAATCCTCTTTTGGGGGTATAAAATGCCCCTTGAAAGTTGTAATTTTAAGAGCATGTTCTTTAAGGTCTGATGTGCCCTTTCTACAATGCCCTGTCCTTGGGGTTTATATGGGATGCAAGTAACATGTTTAATATTAAGCTAGGCACAGAATTGTTTGAAGGAGGCGCTGCTATATCCAGGGCCATTATCAGTTTTAAGTATCTTAGGTATGGGCATAAAGGCAAGGCAAAAAAAATCACACGACTAATAACATTTTTGGTAGCCTCACCAGATTGTAGTGAGGCACAAAGAAAACCACTGAAGGTGTCGTTAGAAACATGTATATATTTAAGCTTACCAAAAGGGACAAAATGAGTAACATCCATTTGCCGTAACTCTCCTGGTGTGAGACCATGAGGGTTTACCCTCAAACGCAACTCAGGTAGGAGGGTGAGACAACCCTGGCACTGACACACTATCTGGTGTGCCTGTTCTCTGGTAATAGAGAACATCTGTCGGAGGGTCTGAGCATTTAGATGATGTAATTGGTGGGCCTTTTGTGCCTGTTGTACAGGATCAGAAGGCAGGGCCAAGGTCCCCAAGGTAAATGGAGACCCTCGGGTGGCCCTATCAATGAGGTCATTTCCCTCGCTTAGGGGTCCAGGAAGACCAGAGTGGGCGCATATGTGACCCACAAAGTATGGATGGGATCTAGCTAAAATTATCTCCTGAAGCTCAGAAAAGAGGAGGGAAGCATTGGTAGATGGCCTTGTAAAGGGAACGGTCTCTAACAGAGGCACTGATTGAGCCACATGTGCACTGTCAGTAAAAAGATTAAAGGCACAATCTGGGAAAGTCTTAAAGTCTTGAATAACAGCAACCAATTCTACCAACTGTGCTGAGGAAAATTTGGTCTGAAACTTAGAGACCTGTCCACATATATTAAAGGCTGCAACCCCAGAGGAGGATCCATTTGTAAAAATCAGTGGTGCTTGAGGAATGGGGATGTTCTTAGTCACTTTAGGGAAGACCACCGCTTGGTGTTCAAGGAACTGGATAAGTTTGTCAGAGGGAGAGTGGTTATCTATCTTTTCCTGAAATGAAATACAGTTAATAGCCCATTCATCTGAGGTCTGAAGTAGCCACCAAACTTGAGCGGCATCATAGGGAATGCTGACAAGGTCAGGGCCTCTACCAAAGAGCTTCAGGGATATGTCTCTTCCCATCCTTATGATCTGTGCCACCAAGGCAGGATAAACAGGTAGCACTTTAGGAGGGGTGGTGGGCAAATGAAGCCAATACAAAGGTTTAGTCTGTTACAACAATCCCATGGGGGCAAACATGGTGGGAAGAACCAATAGCCATAAGGGGGAGGTTGGAGAATTATAGGTAACAGTCTCTTGTTGAATGGCTTTCTCCATGAGCTTAAGGGCGAAGGTGGCCACAGGGGTTAAGGCACAGGGGAGGAGGGGTAAGAATCTCCTCGAAGAATATCAAATAGAGGCTTAAGTTCTCCAGTTGTTAATTTTAAATAGGGGCACAACCAATTTATGTCTCCCAAGAGACGTTGAAAGTCATTAAATGTTTGTAAGGAATCTTTTCTAAGTTCAATTTTTTGAGAGAGAACCTTAGAGGGGTGAAGCTCAAAACCCAAGAATAAATGTGGAGGCTGTAGCTGGACCTTCTTGAGGGCAATCTACAGCCAGAGGCCTTGGAGGGTAGTTACCAACTCCTGGCCCACCCTGGGCAAGGTGGTCTCGTCAGGGCTAGCGAGAAGACTGTCATCCATATAATGGACAATATATAACTCAGGGTATTTAAGGCAAAAAGGGTCAATGGCCTGGGCCACAAACTTTTTTGGGGGGGACTATTGGCCCTGCCTTGAGGCAGGACCCTCCACTGAATTCATGGAGATGGCCCAATGCAATTAACAACAGGAAGGCTACATGCAAAACATTTACAATCCTCTGGGTGTAAGGGGATGCAGAAAAAACAATCTTTCAAATCAATAACAATCTTATTGTAACTCTTAGGTATTGCCACGGGGGAGGGGAGGCCAGGCTGGAGGGCTCCCATTGGGACCATAGTCTTATTAATTTCTCTGAGGTCCTGGAGCAGTCTCCAACTGCCCCCTTTCTTTTGTATCACAAAATGGGTATATTCCAAGGGGAGATGAAGGGTTCAATGTGGCCAGCATCTAATTGTTCCTACACCAACTGCATGGCCACTAAAAGTTTATGTTGAGGGAGGGACCATTGGTTGACCCAGACAGGGGAATCTGACTTCCAGGTGATCTTATCTGTCTTGCATGCAGGGGGAGCATTGGTCCTTAAGAAAAATTTGAATCATAACCTAGTCCTGAGCATGAGGTCTTTGGTGTAACAGCAATTGTGGTGGGGATCCCTTGGTTGCATCTGCCCAAGCCTTGTCCAGGGATGAACCCCTGGTCCAGAATCTGTTGGGGGGTAACAAACTCCCATTTGACTCAATATATCTCGACCCCATAAGTTTATAGGGAGGCCAGGTACAATGAATGGTCTAACATGTCCAGTATTACCCTCAAGATCCTCTCACGTGAGCAACTGGGAGCTTTGAAGTGTGGTGGTGGACTGGCCAATGCCTTGAAGGTGAGTTAAAGAAGGCTGACAGGGCCAAAAGGAGGGCCAAGAGGCCTGTGAAATAACTCTGGAGTCTGCTCCTGAGTCAAGTATGCCCTCAAAGTTTTTGCCATTAAGTTTCAATTTTAATAGTGGGCACTTTTGTGAGAGTCTTAGACCCAATAGACATCAGAAAACTCAGGGGTGGAAGCACCCCAGGATGGGCCCAAGGAAGGTGTGGAGGTGTCTACTGGAAGGGGACTGCAAGGCACTGTCCCTGGCAAATGTGAAGGGGCTCTCTAGAACTAGTGGCCAATACTTTATTTTCTCCAGAGTAATCATTATCAGCAATTGAAGGGAAATGGTAATGCCTTAAAATGTGGCAGATGTTATGCCCAAGATAGGATAATAAGTCTGGGGTGGGGGAGGCCCAAAGACACCATTAGGGATCATCTGAACTCCTCCTCCAGCTTCTAATATTGTATTGGAGGAGGCACAGAGGTCTAATCCTGCACTCCCTGGGGTAGCCCTACAGAGGGCTGTGGCTGTTTTGGGAGCTGTTAATGGAAGGTTTGATGTGGCCCTTCCTGGCTGTTTCCCGAGGCTGGCAGGAAGGAGACTGGCTAAGGGGTCTGGGTCTGGCTCCGCATCCCGTTTCCATGAAGGGGAGGGAGGGGTTGGCCAAAATATCAGTTTTGGAACAGCAAGCAGTAGCCCAATATTTGCCTAGCCTGCAGCGAGTGCAAGGGGTCATTGGAAGTGAATGCTCTCCCTTCCATTGAGGTTGGGGCTGAGCCATGGGTTTACCCTGAGGGCACTGTTTAGCAAAATGGCCCAGGTGACCACATCTAAAACAGGTGAATACGTTTGCCCCACCACTAGTAGCTGTAGTGGCCGCTTCCACAGCCAGATTGATGGCTTCTGAGTTCTTCTGGGCAAAGGGATCTACATCCTTGCAGATATGAATCATCTCATCCAAATCTTTATTTTTATATTTCCCTTGAAGGGCAGCCCTACTGGCAGAGTTAGCATTTTCATAAGCAAGCTGCTGAAGAAGTTTATTGTCTCCCTGGCCAGGTCCCAAGGATCTCTCAGCTGCCTACAGGAGGTGGGCAGCAAATTCTGAAAATTCTTCTTGATTGCCCTGAATGATATTGGTCAATGGGGAAAGGACAGAGCCTTTCATGGTAATGGCTCTCCAGGCACTCATAACTGCTGAGGAAGACTGAGCCAAGAGACTCGGAGAAAATTTTTGTTGTATTTGGTTAGAGGCATATTTCCCTCAACCTAGGAGTTTATCAAGTGTCCATTTATTGGAGGGTGAGCATGAGCTTGAGAGATTGACTTGTGCCTGAGACTTGCAACGATCTGCCCAATCAGCCTGCCAGGAGAGAATTTGTCCCTGAGTTAATATGGCCTGGGCAACTATCAACCACTCATTGGGTGTTAAATATCCACCTGCCCCAAGGCTTTCAGGAAGGGAAAGAGTGAAGGGAGATTTGGGCCCATAATTCCTAACAGCTGAATTTAATTTTTTCTAACTGTTTAAAGCGGAGTTTTTTAAAGAATGTAGGATTCTCCATAGGGCACATGTTTTCATTTTCTGTCACAGCTCTGCCCACATCCCTGCTTTCACCTTTTGGCTCTGTTTCATCCTCATCTCCAGAAGACAGCCTCTGTCCCCAATTAGGGGCAAGAAGGCTGGGAAGGTTTATGAGAGGACCATGAAGAGGAAGAGGGCATGGGAGGAAGAAGGAGTGGGAGGCATGTGGCTGTGTAAACACTGAGCACTAGACCAGGAAGGGGGAGGGAGTTTCGGGGTCTGTGAGGAGCTAGAATCAGGAGCCGCAGGTGTCTGAGGAGGGATACCCTGAGAGCAAGTGACAGGGAAAACCAAACATTGAGAGTCCTGCGCAGGGGAGGAGGAACAAAGGGCTGAGAGCTGTGAAATTTGCTCCTGAAGGAGGAGGATGTCTGCCAATTCATGGACCCGAGAAGAAAGGTAGGTCTTCATGTCAGAGAGAGAAACAGACAGGGTAGCAGGGAAAGTCAAAACTGCAGATGTAGGAAGTGATGTGGAGACGAGGGAACTGGTGTTAGCGTGGGAACGGCTGTAGTGCCAGAATCCAAAGGGTCTGATTCAGAAGCATCAGCTGTGGCTGGAAGGGTGGGGGCAGGGTGCGCTGAGGCTGCAGCTGGAGGGGTGAGGGCAGAGACAAAGCACGTAGGGCAGGAAGGGGGCAAGTGCTGTGTATCAGCCGCGCGGCAGCTCGGGAGATGGAGGTGGGGGTGGCGGGAAATCCAAGAGGCTGGGGAAGGCGAGCATAAAGGCAGGGGCTTCCGAAGAACAGGATTACAGTAGGAAGTTTGAGAATGAGAGATGTAAGGGTTGCCAGTGGCTAAAGGCACATACTGTGTGGGCAAAGGAGAAGTGGAAACAGAACTATGACAAGGGCGCACAGGCGAGGCCGGGGTTGAGGAATCCAAAGCTGACAAATCAGGATAAATATGAGGAGAATCAGAAGAGGAGGGAAGCTGAGACTCATGAAGCATATCAATAAGTGTAAAAGGAACAGAAGCCTGAGATATCGGGCAGGAGAAACCGGCGGAGCCAGGACGCGATTGTGATAAGCAGTATTCTGAGACTGACAAGAGCTGGTGTTTACCTGAGTTTCTGTCAGCATCCTCAATACTGTCCCTAATAATACCCCAAAATGAGAAAATTGTTGGATTAACTGCACTGTCACCTTCACATTTAATTTTTATTTAGTTCACTACCCAACTTTTTCCACTTCTTAGGGTGTATGATAGGACCATCAATCATGAACCAAGGACACTGTTCATCAATAAACACAAAGAAACTTATAAGATCTTTTTTCTTAACCCTAATTCCTCTCTCTCTGAGACTTTGTTTGAGGTCCTTTATGAAGGATGCCTCCTTCGACAGTGAATGGCCCATTCTTATGGGACGGAATGATAATGATGATCCCTTCTCTGGATGCCCTTCTGTTCTCTCCTCTATCAAAATGGCCTTCTGTTTTCTCCTCTCTCTGTATGGCCTTCTGTACTATTTTAGGTGGTTGCCCCTTTTTTCTCTCCTCTCTCTGGATGCCCTTCTGTTCTTTTCTCCCTCTGGATGACCTTCTGTCCTTTCCTCTATCTGGATGCCTTTCTGTCCTCTCCTCTCTCTAGATGCCCTTCTGTCTTCCACTCTCTCTTTGATGCCCTCTGAACTCTCCTCTCTCCGGATGCTCTTCTGTTATCTCATCTCTCTGGATGCCCTTCTCTCTTCTCCTCTCTCTGGATGCCCTTCTGTTTTTACCTCTCTATGGATGCCCTTCTGTCTTCTCCTCTCTCTACATGCCCTTCTGTTCTCTCAGCTCTCTAGATTCCATTCATTCCTCTCATCTCTCTGGATGCCACTCTGTTCTCTTCTCTCTATGGCTGCTCTTCTTTGATCTCATCTCTCTAGATTTTCTTCAGTCCTCTCCTCCCTCAGGATGCCCTTCTGTACCCTTCTCTCTCTGGATGATCTTCTGATCGCTCAATTCTTTGGATGCCCTTCTTTTTTCTCCTCACTCTGGAAGATCTTCTGTTCTCTCATCTATCTGGATGCCTGGATGCCCTTGTGTCCTCTCCTCTCTCTGGATACTCTTCTGTTCTTTTCTCCCACTGGATGCCCTTATGTCCTTTCCTCTCTCTGGATGCCCTTCTGTCCTCTCCTCTCTCTGGATGCCCTTCTGTCTTGCACTCTCTCTTGATGCCCTTCTGAACTCTCCTCTCTCCGGATTCTCTTCTGTTACCTCATTACTCTGAATGCACTTCTCTCTTCTCCTCTATCTGGATGCCCTTTTGTTTTTACCTCTCTATGGATGCCCTTCTGTCTTCTCCTCTCTCTACATGCCCTTCTGTTCTCTCAGATCTCTAGATTCCCTTCATTCCTCTCATCCCTCTGGATGCCACTCTGTTCTCCTCTCTCTATGGATGCTCTTCTTTTCTCTCATCTCTCTAGATTCTCTTCTGTCCTCTCATCCCTCAGGATGCCCTTCTGTTCCCTTCTCTCTCTGGATGATCTTCTGATCGCTCATTTCTGTGGATGCCCTTCTGTTTATTCCTCTCTCTGGATGCCCTTGTGTCCTCTCCTCTCTGTATGCTCTTCTGTTCTCTCATCTCTCTGGATGCCCTTGTGTCTCCTCCTCTTCCTGGATACTCTTCTGTCTTCTCCTTTCTCTGGATGTCCTCTTGTCCTCTACTCTCTCTGGATTCCATTCCGTTCTCTCCTCACTCCAGATGCCCTTCTGTCTTCTCTCTCTGCATGTCCTGTTTTCCTCTCTATATGGATGCCCTTCTGTGTTCTCCTCTCTGTACATGCCTTTTTGTTCTCTCCTCTCTCTAGATTCACTTCTGTCCTCTCATCTCTCGGGAAGCCCTTCGGTTCTCTCCTTTCTCTGGATGCTCTTCTGTCTTTTTGTCTCTTTTGATGACTGTCTGTTGTCTCCTCTCTCTGGATGACCTTCTGTTCTCTCCTCTATCCAGATGCCTTCTGTTTTCTCCTGTCCTTGGATGCCCTTCTGTTCTTTCCTCTCTCTTGATGCCCTTCTGTCCTATCCTCTCTCTAGATGCCCTTCTGTCTTGCCCTCTTTCTGGATGCCCTTCTGATCTCTCCACTCTCCGGATGACCTTCTGTACAATCATCTCTCTGGATGTCCTTCTGTCTTCTTTTTTTCTCTGGATGACCTTCTGTTTTCACGTATCTATGGATGCCCTTCTGTCTTCTCCTTCCTCTACATGACTTTCTGTCCTCGCATCTCTCTGGATGTCCTTCTGTCTTCTCCTCTCTCTGGATGCCCTTGGGTCTTTTCGTCACTATAGATGACCTTCTGTTGTCTCCTCTCTCTCTCTGGATGACCTTCTTTTCTATTCTCTCTCTAAATTAAATTCTGTACTCTCATCCCTCTGAATGGCCTTCTGCTCCATTCTCTCTCTTGATGATCTTCTGTTCGCTCATCTCTGTGGATGCCCTTCTCTTCTCTCCTCTCTCTGGAAGATCTTCGGTTCTCTCATATCTCTGGATGCCCTTGTGTCCTCTCCTCTCTCAGGATGCCCTTCTGTCCTCTCATCTCTCTGGATGCCCCTCTGTTCTCTTCGCTCTCTGAATGATCTTCTGTTCTCTCATCTCTCTGGATGCCCTTGCGTTGTCTCCTCTCTCTTGATGCCCTTCTATCTTCTCTTCTCTATGGATGCCCTTCTGTCCTCTCCTCTCTCTGAAGGCCCTTCTGTATTTTCATCACCCTGGATGACCTTCTGTTGTCTCCTCCCTCTGGATGTCCTTCTGTTCTCTCCTCTTTTCTGATGCCCTTCTGTCTTCTCCTCTCTCTGGATGTCCTTCTGTTCTTTCCTCTCTCTGGCTCTCCTTCTGTTCTTTCCTCTCTCTGGATGCCATTCTGTCCTCTGCTCTCTCTTGATATCCTTCTGTCCTCTCCTCTCTCTGGATGGCTTTCTGTTCTCTCGTCTCCCTGGATCCCTTATGTACTCTCCTCTTTCTGAATGCCCTTCTGTTCTCTCCTCTCTCTGGATGCCCTTCTGTCTTTTCCTCTCTCTGGATGTTCTGCTGTCTTCTCCTCTCTCCCTATGCCCTTCTGTTCTCTCTTCTCTCTGGAGGCCATTCTGTCCTCTTCTTTCTCTGGATGCAATTCTATCCTCTCCTCTCTCTGGATTCCCTTCTGTCCTCTCCTCTCTCTCGTTGCCCTTCTGTTCTCTTCTCACTATAGATGCTCTCCTGTACTCTCATCTCTCTGGATGCCCTTCTGTTTTCTCCTCTCTCTGGATGCCCTTCTTTCTTCTCCTTTCTCTTGATGCCCTTATGATCTCTCCTCTCTTTGGATGCCCTTCATTATTCTCCTCTCTGTGGATGCCCTTCTGTTCTCTCATCTCTCGGGAGGCCCTTGTTTACTCTCTTTTCTCTGGATGCCCTTCTGTCATATCCTCCCTCTTGATGCCCTTATATCTTCTCCTGTCTCTGGATGTTCTCTGTCCTATCCTCACTCTGTATGTCCTTCTGTTCTCTCCTCTCTCCAGATGTCCTTCTGTCTTCTCCTCTCTCTGGATACCCTTCTATTCTCTCCTCTCTCTGGATTCCTTTTTGCCCTATCATATCTCTGTTTGCTCTTCTGTTCTCTTCTCTCTATGGATGCTCTCCTGTTCTCTCATCTTTCTGAATGCCCTCCTGTTCTCTCCTCTCTTTGGATGCCCCCTGTCTTCTCCCTTCTATGGATGCCCCTCTGTTCACTTCTCTCTCTGGATGATCCTCTGTTTCCTCCACTCTCTAGATGCCCTTGTGTTCTATCCTCTTCTGGATGTTTTTCTGTCTTCTCCTCTCTATGTTTGCCGTTCTTTCCTCTCCTCTCACAAGATGCCCTTCTGTCTTCTCCTCTCTTTGGATTCCCTTCTGTCCTCTCCTTTCTCTCAATGCCCTTTTGTCTTCTCTTCTCTGTGGATGCCCTTCTGTTCTCTCCTCTATCATGATGACCACCTTCCTGCTCCTCTTTCTTGATGCGCTTCTCTTCTCTCCTTTCTCTGGATGATTTTCTGTTCTCTCCAGTCGCAGGATGCCCTTCTGTCCTCCCTCTCTCCAGATGCCCTTCTGTTCTCTCCTCTCTCCAGATATCCTTCTGTCCTCTCCTCTCTCTGTATGCCCTTCTGTCTTTTCATCTCTCTGGATGACCTTCTGTTCTCTCCTCTATCCTGATGCCCTTCTGTCTTCTCCTCTCTCTGGATGCCCTTCTGTTCTTTTCTCCCTCTGGATGACCTTCTGTTCTTTCCTCTATCTGGATGCCCTTTTATCTTTCACTCACTCTTGATGCCCTTCTGGACTCTCCTCTCTCCGGATGCTCTTCTGTTATCTCATCTCTCTGGATGCCCTTCTCTCTTCTCCTCTCTCTGGATGCCCTTCTGTTTTTACCTCTCTATGGATGCCCTTCTGTCTTCTCCTCTCTCTACTAGCCCTTCTGTTCTCTCAGCTCTCTAGATTCCCTTCATTCCTCTCATCTCTCTGGATGCCACTCTGTTCTCTTCCCTCTATGGATGCTCTTCTGTTCTCTCATCTCTCTAGATTCTCTTCTGTCCTCTCATCCCTCAGGATGCCCTTCTGTTCCCTTCTCTCTCTGGATGACCTTCTGATCACTCATTTCTATGGATGCCATTCTGTTTACTCCTCTCTCTCTGGAAGATCTTCTGTTCTCTCATCTCTGTGGATGCCCATGAGTCCTCTCCTCTCTCTGGATGCTCTTCTGTTCTCTCATCTCTCTGGATGCCCTTGTGTTCCCTCCTCTCCCTTAATACTCTTCTGTCTTCTCCTTTCTCTGGATGCCCTCTTGTCCTCTACTCTCTCTGGATTCCATTCTGTTCTCTCCTCACTCCAGATGCCCTTCTGTCCTCTCTCTCTGCATGTCCTGTTTTTCTCTCTTCCTGTGTTCTCCTCTCTGTGCATGCCTTTTTGTTCTCTCCTCTCTCTAGAATCACTTTTGTCCTCTCATTTCTCTGGAAGCCCTTCTGTTCTCTCCTTTCTCTGGATGCCTTTCTGTCTTTTTGTCTCTCTTGATGACCATCTGTTGTCTCCTCTCTCTGGATGACTTTCTGTTCTCTCCTCTATCCAGATGCCTTCCATCTTCTCCTCTCTCTGGATGCCCTTCTGTTCACTCCTCTCTCCGGATGCCCTTCTGTCTTCTCTTCTCTTTGGATGCCCTTGTGTTGTCACCTCTCTCTGGATGCCCTACTGTTCTTTCCCCACTCTAAATTCCCTTTTTATCTTCTCCTCTATCTGGATGCGCTGCTCTTCTCTACTCTCTCAAGATGCCCTTGTGTCCTCTATTCTCTCTGGATATCCTTCTGTTCTCTCATCTCTCTGGATTCCCTTTTGTGCTCTCCTCTCTCTAGATGATCTTCTGTCCTCTCCTCTCTCTGGATGCCCTTCTTTCTTCTCCTCTCTCCCTATGCCCTTTTGTTCTCTCGATTATCTCGATGCCCTTCAGTCTTCTACACTCTCTGGATGCCCAAGAATGTTCTTCTTACTCTGGATATCGTTCTGTCTTCTCCTCTCACTGGATACCCTTCTGTTCCCTCCTCTCTCTGTATGCCCTTCTGTTCTCTCCTCTATCTAGATGCCCTTGTGTCCTATTCTCTCTCTGGATGCCATTTCTGTCCTCTCTTCTCTCATCTCGGGATGTCCTTCCGTCTTCTACTCTCTCTGGATGCCCTTCTGTCTTCTCTTTCTCTGGATGCCCTTCTGTCCTCTCCTCTCTTTTTATGCCCTTCTGTTTTCTCCTCTCATCTGATGCTTGTCTATTCTATCTTCTCTATGGATGCCCTTCTGTATTCTCCTCTCTCTGGATACTCTTCTTTACTCTCTTTTCTCTGGATGCCCTTCTGTCCTCTCCTCTCTCCGGATGCCCTACTGTACTCTCCTCTCTCTGGATTTCCTTCTGTCCTCTCATATCTCTGGTTTCCCTTCTGTTCTCTTCTCTCTCTAGATTCTCTACTGTCCTCTAATCTCTCTGGGTACCCTTCTGTCTTCTTCTTTCTCTGGAAGCCCTTCTGTCCTCTCCTCTCTCCAGATGCCCTTCTGTTCTCTCCTCTCTCTGGATGCCTTCTGTCCTTTCCTCTCTTTGGATGCCCTTATGTTGTCTCCTCACTCTCGATGCTCTTCTGTTCTTCCCAATCTGTGAATGCCGTTCGGTCCTATTCTCTCTCTTGATGTCCTTTACTCTTCTGCTCTCTCTGGATGGGCTTTTGTTCTCTCCTCTTTCTGGATTCTCTCCTGTACTCTCATCTCTCTGAATGCCCTTCTGTTCTCTCTTCTTTTGGGATGTCCTTCTGTCCTCTCCTCTCTCTGGATGCCATACTGTCCTCTCCTCTCTCTGTATTTCCATCTGTCCTCTCATATCTCTGGTTTGCCTTCTGTTCTCTTCTCTCTCTAGATTCTCTTCTGTCCACTAATCTCTCTGGATGCCCTTTTGTCTTCTTCTATCTCTGGAAGCCCTTCTGTCCTCTCCTCTCTCCAGATGCCCTTGTGTTCTCTCCTCTCTCTGGATTCCCTTCTGTCCTCTCATCTCTCTGGATGTCCTTTTGTCTTCTCTTTCTCTGGATGACCTTCTTATCTCTTCTCTCTCTGGATGCTCTTCTGTCTTCTCTTCACTCTGGATGCCCTTCTCTCTTCTACTTTCTATGGATGCACTTCTGTTTTCACCTCTCTCTGGATGCCCTTCTGTCTTCTCCTCTCTCTGGATGCCCTTCTGTTCTCTCCTCTCGTTGGTTGCCCTTCTGTCTTCTCCTTTCTCTGGATGCCCTTCTGTCTAATCTGCTCTCTGGATACTGTTCTATTCTCTACTCTCTCTGGTTGCCCTTCTGTCTTCTCTGCTCTCTGTATGCCTGTCTGGTCTCTCCTCTCTGTGAATGCCCTTCTGACCTCTCCTCTCCATGGATGCCCTTCTGTCCTCACCTCTCTCTCTGGATGCCCTAATGTTCTCTCCTCTCTGTGAATTCACTTTTTGTCTTCCCCTCTCTCTGGATGTGCTACTCTTCTCTCCTCTCTCAAGATGCCTTTGTATCTTCTATTCTCTCTGGAAATCCTTCTGTAGTCTCCTTTCTCTGGATTCCTTTTTGTACTCTCCTCTCTCTGGATGCCCTTCTTTCTTTTCCTCTCTCCCTATTCCCTTCTGTTCTCTCGATGCTCTTCAGTCTTCTACTCTCTCTGGATGACCCGAAAATTTTCTCTTTACTCTGGATATCCTTCTGTCTTTCATCTCTCTGGATGTCCTTCTGTTATCTCCTCTCACTGGATGCCATTCTGTCCTCTCCTCTCTCTAGATGCCCTTCTGTCTTCTCCTCTCTCTGGATGCCCTACTGTCCTCTTTTCTCTCGGGATATCCTTCAGTCTTCTGCTCTCTCTTGATGGGCTTCTGTTCTCAACACTTTCTGGATTTTCTCCTGTTCGCTCATCTCTCTGGATGCCTATCTGTTCACTCTTCTTTTGGGATGTCCTTCTGTCCTCTCCTCTCTCTGGATGTCCTTCTGTCTTCTCCTTTCTTTGGATGCCCTTCTGTTCTCTCCTCTATCTGGATGTTCTTTTTTCCTCTTCTCTCTCTGGATACCCTTCTGTTCTCTCCTCTCTCTGTATGGCCTTCTGTTCTCTCCTCTAACTGGATGCCCTTCTGTTCTCTTCTCTTTCTGGATGATCTTCTGTTCTCTCATCTCTCTTAATGCCCTTGTGTCCTCTCCTCTCTCTGGATGCCATTTTGTCTTCTCCTTTCTCTGGATGCCCTTCTTCCTCTGGTCTCTTTTTATGCTCTATTGTTTTCTCCTCTCATCCGATGCTCTTATATTCTCTCCTCTCTCTGGATGCCCTTCTGTCTTCTCCTCTCTCTGGATGCCCTTCTGTTCTCTCCTCTCTCTGGATGCCCTTCTCTCCTGTCCTCTCTCATGATTCCCTACTGTCCTCTCCTCTCTCTGGATTTCCTTCTGTCTTCTCATATTTCTGGTTTCCCTTCTGTTCTCTTCTCTCTCTAGATTCTCTTCTGTCCCCTAATCTCTCTGGATGCCCTTCTGTCTTCTTCTCTCTCTGGAAGCCCTTCTGTACTCTCCTCTTTCTGTATGCTATTCTCCTCTCTCCTATCTCTGGATGCCCTTCTGTCCTCTTCTCTCTCTGTATGCCCTTCTGTATTCTCCTCTCCCTTGATGCCCTTCTGTCTTCTCCTCCCTCTGGATACTCTTCTGTTCACTTTTCTCTAGATGCCCTTCTGCTCTCTCCTCTCTCTGAATGCCCTTCTGATCTCTCCTGTCTCTAGTTGCCCTTCTGTCCTCTCCTCTATCCAGATGCCCTTCTGACTTTTCCTCCCTCTGGATACCCTTCTCTTCTTTTTTCTGTGGATGCCCTTCTGTCCTCCCCTATCTCTGGATGCCCTTCTGCATTCTTCTCCCACTGGATGCCCTTCTATTCTCTCATCTCCTGTATGCCCTTCTGTCTTCTGATCTTTCTGGATTCTCTACTGTTCTCTTCTCTCTATATGCCCTTCTGTTCTTTTCCCTCTCCGGATGCCCTTCTCTCCTCTCCTCTCTATGGATGCCCTTCTGTTTCTCCTCTCTTGGGATGCCTTTCTGTTCTCTCCTCTATCAGTATGACATTCTGTCCTCTTATCTTGATGCCCTTCTCTCTTCTCCACTCTGGATGCCCATCTGTTCTCTCTTCTCTACAAATGCCCTTCTTTCTTCTCCTCTCTCTGAATGCCCTTGTGTTCTCTCCTTTCTTTGGATTCCCTACTGTCTTCTCCTCTCTCTGAATGCCCTTCTGCTCTCTCCTCTCTCTGCATGCCCTTCTGTCCTCTCCTCTTTCTGGATGCCCTTCTTCTCTCTCATCTCTCTGAATACCCATCTGTCCACCCCTCTCCCTGTTTGTGCTTCTGTCTTCTCCTCTCTCTGGATGCCGTTCTGGTCTCTCCTCCCTCTGGATGCCCTTCTGTCCTCTCCTCTCTCTGGATGCCCATCTGTTCTTTCCTCTCCCTGGATGCCCTTCTGTACTCTTCTATTTCCAGATGCCCTTTTGTCCTCTCCTTTATCTGGATGCCCTTCTGACATCTCATTTCTTCGCATGCCCTTCTGTTCTCTCCTCTCTTTAGATAGGCTTCTGTCTTCTTCTCTTGATGCCCTTCTGTTCTCTCCTCTTTCTGGATGCACTTCTGTTCACTCCTCTCTCCGGATGCCCTTCTGACCTCTCCTCTCCATGGTTGCCCTTCTGTTCTCTCCTCTCTCTGGATGCCCTTTTGTTCTCTCCTCTCTCTGGATGCCCATCTGTTCGCTCCTCTCTTTGTATGTCCTTCTGTCTTCTCCTCTCTCTGGATGCTCTTCTGTTCTCTCCTCTCTTGCATTCCCTTCTGTCTTCTTTCTCTGGATGCCCTTCTGCTCTCTCCTCTCTGAATCCCTTCTGTGTTCTCCTCTCTCTGGATGCCCTTCTGTCCTCTCCTCTCCCTGTATGTTCTTCTGTCTTATACTCTCTCTGGATGCCCTACGGCTTTCTCCTCTCTCTGAATGCCCTTCTGTCTTCCACTCTCTCTGAATTCACTTCTGTTCTCTACTCTATCCAGATGCCCTTCTTTCTTCTCCTCCCACTGGATGCCCTTCTTTTCTCTGTTTTCTCTAGATGCCCTTCTGTCCCCTCCTCTCTCTGGATGCCTTTCTGTTCTCTTTTCTCCCTGGATGCCCTATTGTCCTCTCTTCTCTCTGGATGCCCGTCTGTCCGCTTCTCCATCTGGATGCCTTCTCTCTTCCCCTCTTTCTGGATGCTCTTCTGTTCTCTCCTCTCTATGGAAGCCCTTCTGTTTTCTCCTCTTTCTGATTGCACTTCAATTCTCTCCTCATCCTGGATACCCTTCTGTCTCCTCCTTTCCCTATATGCCCTTCTATCCTCTTCTTTCTTTAAATGTCCTTTAGTCTTCTGCTATCTCTGGATGCCCTTATCTTCTCTCCTCTTTCTATATTCTCTTCTGTTCTCTCTTCTCTCTGGATGCCCTTCTGTTCTCACCTCTCTCGGGATGCCCTTCTGTCCTCTCCTCTCCCCGGATGCCTTTTGGCATTCTCCTCCCACTGGATGCCTTGCTATTCTCCCATCCCCAGTATGCCCTTCTGTCTTCTGCTTTTTCTGGATTCTCTACTGTTATCTTCTCTCTATATGCCCTTCTGTTCTTTCCTCTCCCCGAATGCACTTCTTTCCTCTCCACTCTATGGATGCCCTTTTGTTTTCTCCTCCATGGGAATGCCCTTCTGTTCTCTCCTCTATCAGTATGACATTCTGTCCTCTTTTTCTTGATACCCTTCTGTCTTCTCCACTCTCTGGATGCCCATATGTTCTCTCTTCTCTCCGGATGCCCTTCTTTCTTCTCCTCTCTCTGAATGCCCTTCTGTTCTCTCCTTTCTTTGGATTCCATTCTGACTTCTCCTCTTTCTGAATGCCCTTTTCTCTCTTCTCTTTCTGAATGCCCTTCTGTTCTTTCCTGTCTCTGCATGCCCTTCTGTCCTCTCCTCTTTCTGGATGCCGTTCTACTCTCTCATCTCTCTGGATGCCCATCTTTCCTCCTCTCCCGGTGTGCGCTTCTGTCTTCTGTTCTCTCTGGATTCCCTTCTGCTTTCTCCTCTCTCTGAATGCCTTTATGCCTTCCTTTTTCTCTGGATTCACTTCTGTTCTGTCCTTTCTCTGGATGCCCTTCTGTTCTCTCCTCTCCCTGGATGCCCTTCTGTTCTCTTCTATTTCCAAATGCCCTTTTGTCCTCTCTCCAGTCTGGATGCCCTTCTGACTTTTCCTCTCTTCGCATGACCTTCTGTTCTCTCCTCTCTTTGGATACATTTCTGTTTTCTTCTCCAGATTCACTTCTGTTCTCTCCTCTTTCTTGATGCGCTTCTGTTCTCTCCTCTCTCTAGATGCCCTTCTGTGCTCTCCTCTCTCTGGATGCCCTTCTGTCCTCTCCTATCTCTGGATGCCCTTCTGTCTTCTACTCTCTCTGGATACCCTTCTGTCTTCTCCTGTCTCTGGAAGCCCTTCTGTCCTCTCATCTCTCTGGATACCTTTCAGTTCTCTCCTCTCTCCTGATACCCTTCTGTTCTCTCATCTCTCTGGAGGCCCTTCTGTACTCTCCTTTATTTGGATGCGCTTCTGTTCTCTCCTCTCTCTCTCGATGCTCTTCTGTTCTACCTTCTCTGTAGATCCCATTCTGTCCTCTCTTCTATCTGGGTGCCATTCTGTTCTCTCCTCTCATCTGATTTCCTTCTGTCTTTTCCTCTTTCTGAATGCCCTTGTATTCTCTGATCTCTCTAGGTGCCCTTCTGTTCTCTCCTCTCTCTGGATGCCCTTCTGTTCACTTCTCTCCCTGGATGCTCTTCTGTTCTCTCCTCTCTCTGTATGCACTTCTTTACTCTCCTTTCTCTGGATGCCTTTCCATTCTCTCCTCTCTCCGGACACATTTATTCCTCTCCTCTCTGGATGCCCTTGTCTTTTCTCTTTTCTCTGGATGCCCTTCTGTTCTCTCCTCTCCCTGGATGCCTTCATTTCCTCTCCTCCCTCTGGATGCCCTTCTGTCTTCTCCTCTTTTTGGATGCCCTTCTGTCTTCTCCTATTTTTGGATGCCCTTCTGTTCTCTTCTCTCTGGATGCACTTCTGGGCCCACCTCTCTCTGGATGCCCTTCTTTCTTCTCCTCTCTCTGGATGCACTTCTCTTCTCTCCTCTCTCTGGATGCCTTTCTGTCCTCTCCTCTCTCTAGATGCCCTGCTGTCCTCTCCTCTCTCTAGATGCCCTGCTGTCCTCTCCTCTCTCTGGATGCCTTTCGGTCCTCTCCTCTCTCTGGATGTTCTTCTGTCCTCTCCTCTCTCTGGATCCCTTCTGTCCTCTAATCTCTCTGGTTGCCTTTCTGTTCTCTGCTCTGTCTGGATGACCTTCTCTCTATTCCTCTCTCTGAATGCCCTTCAGCATTCTCCTCTCTTTGGATGCCCTTCTGTTCTCTTCTCTCTGGATGCCCTTCTGTGCTCACTTCTCTCTGGATGCACTTCTGGTCTCTTCTCTCTCTGGATGCACTTCTGGTCTCTCCTCTCTCTGGATGCCCTTCTGTTCTCTCCTCTCTCTGGGTTCCCTTCTGTCCTCTCATCTTTCTGGATGCCCTTCTGTCCTCTTCTTGCTCTGGATGCCCTTCTGTCCTCTCCTCTCTCTGGATCCCTTCTGTCCTCTAATCTCTCTGGTTGCCTTTCTGTTCTTGTCTCTCTATAGATGCTCTCCTGTACTCTCATCACTCTAGATGCCCTTCTATTCTCTTCTCTCTCTGGATTCCCTTTTGTTTTCTCCTCTCTCTGAATGCCCTCCTCTCTTCCCCTCTCTCTGGATTCACTTCTGTTCTCTCCTCTATCCAGATGCCCTTCTTTTTTCTCCTCAAGCTGGATGGCCCTCTGTTCTCTTTTCTGTGGATGCGCTTCTGTCAGCCCTATCTCTGTATGCCTGTCTATCTTCTCGTCTTTCTGGATGCCCTTCTTTTCTCTGCTTTCTCTAGATGCCCTTCTGTCCTCTCCTCTCTCTGGATGCCCTTCTGTTCTTTTTTCTCACTGGATGCCCTTCTGTCCTCTCCTCTCTCTGGATGCCCGTCTACCCTCTTCTCCATCTGGATGCCTTCCTTCTTCCCCTCTCTCTGGTTGCTCTTCTGTTCTCTCCTCTCTCTGGAAGCCCTTCTGTTTTCTCCTCTTTCTAGATGCCCTTCAATTATCTCCTCATCCTGGATACCCTTCTGTCTTCTCCTCTCTCTATATGCCCTTTTATCCTCTTCTTTCTCTAACTGTCCTTTAGTCTTCTGCTCTCTCTGGATGCCCTTCTCTTCTCTCCACTTTCTGGATTCTCTTCTGTTCTCTCTTCTCTCTGGATGCCCTTCTGTTCTCAACTCTCTCAGGATTCCTTTCTGTCCTCTCCTCTCCCAGGATGCCCTTCTGGGTTCTCCTCCCGCTAGATGCCCTTCTATTCTCTCATCTCCAGTATGCCCTTCTGTCTTCTGCTTTTTCTGGATTCTCTACTGTTATCTACTCTCTATATGCTCTTCTGTTTTTTCCTCTCTCCGGATGCTCTTCTGTCCTCTCCTCTATCAGTATGACATTCTGCCCTCTTTTTCTTGATGCCCTTCTGTCTTGTCAACTCTCTGGATGCCCATCTCTTCTCTCTTCTCTCCAGATGCCCTTCTTTCTTCTCCTCTCTCTGAATGCCCTTCTTTCTTCTCCTCTCTCTGAATGCCCTTCTGTTCTCTCCTTTCTTTGGATTCCCTTCTGTCTTCTCCTCTCTCTGAATGCCCTACTGTTCTCTCCTCTTTCTGGATGCCCTTCTGCACTCTCATCTCTCTGAATGCCCTTCTGTCTTTCCCTCTCTCTGGATTCACTTCTGTTCTCTCTTTTCTCTGGATGCCCTTCTGTCCTCTCCTCTCTCTAGATCCCCTTCTGTTCTCTCCACACTCTGGATGTCCTTCTTTCCTCTCCTCTCAATGGATGCCCTACTGTTCTCTCCTATTTCCAAATGCCCTTTTGTCCTCTCCTAACTCTGGATGCCCTTCTGACTTTTCCTCTCTTCGCATGTCCTTCTGTTCTCTCCTCTATTTGGATACATTTCTGTCTTCTCATTCTCTGGATTCCCTTCTGTTCTCTCCTCATTCTGGATGCACTTCTGTTCTTCCTCTCTCCGGATGCCCTTCTGTCTTCTCCTCACTCTGGATGCCCTTCTGTTCTCTCTTTTTTTCTGGATGCCCTTGTGTTCTCTCCTCTCTCCAGATGCACTTCTGCCTTCTTCTCTCTCTGGGTGCCCTTCTGTTCACTTTTCTCCCTGGAAGCCCATCTGTCTTCTCCCCTCTCTGTATGCCCTTCTGTCCACTTCTCTCTCTGCATGCCCTTTTTTTCTCTCCTATCTCTGGATTACCTTTTTGTCTTCTCCTCTCTCTCGATGCCCTTCTCTTCTCTCTTCTCTCTAGATGCCCTTCTGTGCTCTATTCTCTATTTATGCCCTTCTGTTCTCTCATCTCTTTGGATACCCTTCTGTGCTCTCCTCTCTCGGGATAACCTTCAGTCCTCTCCTATCTCTTGATGCCCTTCTGTCTTCTCCTTTTTCTGAATGCCCTTCTGTCTTCTCATCTCTCTGGATGCCTTTCAGTTCTCTCCTCTCTCCGGATACCCTTCTGTTCTCACCTCTCTCTGGATGCCCTCCTTTTCTCTCCTCTATTTGGATGCTCATTTGTTCTCTCCTCTCTCTCGATGCTCTTCTGTTCTACCCTCTCTGTAGATGCCATTCTGTCCTCTCTTATATCTGGGTGCCATTCTGTTCTCTTCTGTCAAGTGATGTTCTTCTGTATTCTCCTCTTTCTGGATGCCCTTCTGTTCTCTTCTCTCTCTGGATGCACTTCTCTTCTCTCCTCTCTCTGGATGCATTTCTGTCCTCTACTCTTTCTGGATCCCTTCTGTCCTCTCCTCTCTCTGGATGTTCTTCTGTCCTCTCCTCTTCCTGGATCCCTTCTTTCCTCTAATCTCTCTGGTTGCCTTTCTGTTCTCTTCTCTCTATGGAAGCTCTCCTCTAGTCTCATCTCTCTTGATGTCCTTCTGTTCTCTGCTCTCTCTGGATGACCTTATGTCTACTCCTCTCTTTGAATGCCCTTCAGGATTCTCCTCTCTTTGGATGCCCTTCTGTTTTCTTCTCTCTTGATGCCCTTCTGTGCTCACCTCTCTCTGTATCCCTACTCTCTTCTCCTCTCTCTTGATGCCCTTCTACTCTCTCCTATCTCTGGATGCCCTTCTGTTCTCTCCTCTCTCTGGATTCCCTTCTGTCTTTTCCTCTCTCTTGATGCCCTTCTGTTCTCTCCTATTTCTGAAAGCCCTTCTGTTCTCTCTTCTCTCCGGATGCCCTTCGGTCTTCTCCTCTCTCTGGATGCACTTCTGGTCTCTCCTCTCTCTGGATGCCCTTCTGTCCTCTCCTCTCTCTGGGTGCCCTTCTCTCCTCTCATCTCTCTGAATGCCCTTCTGTCCTCTCCTCTCTCTGGATGCCATTCTGTCCTCTCCTCTCTCTGGATACCTTCTGTCCTCTAATCTCTGTGGTTGCCTTTCTGTTCTCTCCTCTCTATGGATGCTCTCCTGTACTCTCATCACTATGGGTGTCCTTCCGTTCTCTCCTCTCTCTGGATGACCTTATGTCTTCTCCTCTCTCTGAATACACTTCGGTATTCTCCTCTCTCAAGAGGATCTTCTTTCCTCTCCTATATCCTGATGTCCTTCTGTTCTCTCCTCTCTACCAATGCCCTTCTGTCTTCCCCTCTTTATGGATACACTTGAGTTCTCTGCTCTCTCTGGGTGCCCTTCTGTCCTCTCCACTCTCTGGATGCCCTTCTGTTCACTTTCTCCCTGGATGCCCTTCTATCCTCTTTCCTCTCCGGATGTCCTTCTGTTCTCTCCTCTCTCTGAATGCCCCTGTTTTCCCTCTTCTCTCTGGATTCCCTTCTGTCATTTTCTCTCTCTGGATGCCCTTCTTTTCTCTCCTATCTCTGGATTCCCTTTCTGTCTTCTCCTCTCTCTGGATGCCCTTCCTTTCTCTCCTCTCTCAAGATGCCCTTCTGTCCTCTATTCTCTCTGTATGCCCTTCTGTTCTCTCGTCTCTCCGGATGCCCATGTGTTCTCTCCTCTCTCAAATGCCCTTCTGTCTTCTCCTCCGTCTTGATGGCTTTCTGTTCTTTCCTCTCTCTGGATACCTTCTGTACACTCCTCTCTCTGGATGCCCTTCTGTCCTCTCCTCTCTCTGGATGCCCTTCTGTCGTCTCCTCTCTCTGGATGCCTTTATGTCTTCTCCTCTCTCCCTATGCCCTTCTGTTCTCTCGACTCTCCAGATGCCCTTCAGTCTTCTCCTCTCTCTGGATGCCCTTCTGTTTCTCCTCTCTCTCGATTCCCTTCAATCCTCTCTTCTCCCTGGATGCTCTTCTGTCGTCTCCTCTCGCTGGATGCCCTTCTGTCTTCTCCTCTCTCCCTATGCCCTTCTATTCTCTCCTCTCTCTGGATGCCCTTGTGTCCACTTGTCTCTTGGTATGACCTTCTGTCCTCCCTTCTCTCTGGAGGCCCTTCTGTCTTCTCCTTTCTCTGGATCTTATTCTGTTCTCTCCTCTCTCTAGATTCTCTTCTGTCCTCTCATCTCACTTGATGCCCTTCTGTTCTCTTCTCTCTCTGTATGCCCCTGTGTCCTCTCCTCTCT
Source organism: Arvicanthis niloticus (assembly GCF_011762505.2). Lineage (NCBI taxonomy): Eukaryota > Metazoa > Chordata > Mammalia > Rodentia > Muridae > Arvicanthis > Arvicanthis niloticus. The sequence goes on along the minus strand of NW_023045409.1, from coordinate 3,365 downwards.
CTGGATGCCCTTCTGTCTTCTCTTCTGTATGGATGTTCTTCTGTCCTCTCTTCTCTTTGGATGCCCTTCTGTTTTCTCCTCTCTTTCAATACTCTTCTGTTCTCTCCTCTCTGTGGATGACCTTCTGTATTCTCCTCTCTCTGGATGTCCTTCTGTTGTCTCCTTCCTCTGGATGCCCTTCTGTCCTCTCCTCTTTCGGGATGCCCTTCTGTTTTCTCCTCTCTCGATTCCCTTCAATCCTCTCTTCTCTCTGGATGCCTTTCTGTCGTCTCATCTCTCCGGATTCCCTTCTGTCTTCTCCTCTCTCCCTATGCCCTTCTGTTCTCTCGTCTCTCCTGATGCCCTTCTGTCTTCTCCTAACTCTGGATGCCCAAAAATATTCTCCTCACCCTTCTATCTTCTCCTCTCTCTAGATGCCTTTCTGTTCTCTTCTCTCACTGGATGCCGTTCTGTCCTCTCCTCTCTCTGGATGCTTTTTTGTCTTCTCCTCTTTTCTGATGCCCTTCGGTCCTCTTCTCTCTCTGGATTTCCTTCAGTCTTCTGCTCTCTCTCGATGGGTTGCAGTTCTCTCCTCTTTCTGGATGTCTCTCCTCTCTCTGGATGCTCTTTTGTCTTCTTTTTTCTCTGGATACCCTTCTGTTCTTTCAATTCTCTGTATGCCCTTCTGTTCTCTCCTCCCTCTGGATGCTCTTGTGTCCTCTTCTCACTCTAGATGGCCTTCTGTCCTATCTTCTCTCTGGATGCCCTTCTGTCTTATCCTTTCTCTGGATCCCCTTCTGTTCTCTTCTCTCTCTAAATTCTCTTCTGTCCTCTCATCTCACTTGATGCCCTTCTGTTCTCTTCTCTCTCTGGATGATCTTCTGTTCTCTCATCTCTCTAGATGCCCTTGTGTCCTTTCCTCTCTCTGGAGGCCGTTTTGTCTTTTCTTCTCTACTGATGCCCTTCTCTCCTCTACTCTCTTTGTATTCCCTTCTGTTTTCTCCTCTCTTCCTATGCTCTTCTGTTCTATCCTCTGTGTGGATCCCCTTCTGTATTCTCCTCTCTCTGGATGTTCTCCTGTTGTCTCCTTTCTCTGGATGTCCCTTCAGTCCTCTCCTCTTTCTGGATGCCCTTCTGTTCTCTCCTATTTCTGGATGCCCTTCCATTCTCTCTGCACTCCGGATGCCCTTCAGCCTTCTCCTCATTCTGGATGGCTTTCTGTCTTCTCCTCTCTCTGGATGCCTTTGTGTTCTCTTCTCTTTCTCGATTCCCTCTTTGTCTTCTCCTCTATCTATATACCCTTCTCTTCTCTCTTCTGTCTAGATGCCCTTCTGTCCTCTATTTTCTCTGGATGCCCTCTGTTCTCTCGTTTCTCCAGATTCCCTTCTGTCCTCTCATCTCTCTCGATTCCCTTCAATCCTCTCTTCTCTGTGGATGCCCTTCTGTCTTCTCCTTTCTCCCGATGCCCTTCTGTCCTCTCCTCTCTACCATTGCCCTTCTGTCTTCTCCTCTTTTAGGATGCCCTTGTGTTCTCTGCTCTCTCTAGATGCCCTTCTGTACTCTCCTCTCTCTGGATGCCCTTCTGTTCACTTCTCTCCCTGGATGCCCTTCTGTCCTCTCCCCTCTCCGGATGCCCTTCTTATGTCTTCTCCTCTCTCCGGATGTCTTTCTGTCTTTTCCTCTCTCCAAATGCCCTTTTGTTCTCTCCTCTCTCTGGTTTCACTTCTGTCTTCTCCTCTCTCTGGTTACTCTTTTGTTCTCTCCTCTTTCTGGATGCCCTTCTGTTCTCTCCTCTCTCCGGATGCCCTTCTGTCTTCTCCTCTCTCTGGATGCCCTTCTGTTCACCCCTCTCTCTGGATGCCCTTGTGTCTTCTCCTCTCTTTGTATGCCCTTCTGTCCTCTCTTCTCTCTGGATGTCCTTCTGTCTTCTCCTTTCTCTGGATCCCCTTCTGTTCTCTCCTCGCTCTAGATTCTATTCTGTCTTCTCGTCTTACTTGATGCCCTTCTGTTCTCTTCTCTTCTCTCTCTGGATTATCTTCTGTTCTCTCATCTCTCTGGAGGCCTTGTGTCCTCTCCTCTCTCTGGATGCCCTTCTGTCTTCTCTTCTCTATGGATGCCCTTCTGTCCTCTCCTCTCATTAGATGCCTTTCTGTTTTCTGCTCTCTTCCGATGCTCTTCTGTGCTCTCCTCTCTGTGGATGCCCTTCTGTATTTTCCTCTATCTGGATATCCTTCTGTTCTCTCCTCACTCTAGATTCTCTTCTGTCTTCTCATCTCACTTGATGCCCTTCTGTTCTCTTCTCTTCTCTCTCTGGATTATCTTCTGTTCTCTCATCTCCCTGGAGGCCTTGTGTCCTCTCCTCTCTCTGGATGCCCTTCTGTCTTCTCTTCTCTATGGATGCCCTTCTGTCCTCTCCTCTCATTAGATGCCCTTCTGATTTCTCCTCTCTTCCGATGCTCTTCTGTTCTCTCCTCTCTGTGGATGCCCTTCTGTATTCTCCTCTCTCTGCATGCCCTTCTGTTCTCTCCTATCTCTGGATGTCCTTCTGTTGTCTCTATTCTCTGGATGCCTTTCTGTTCTCTCCTCTTTCTGGATGCCATTCTGTTCTCTCCTCTCTCCGGATTCCCTTCTGCCTTCTCCTCACTCTGGATGGCTTTCTGTTCTCTCCTCTCTCTAGATGCTCTTCTGTCCTCTATTCTCGCTGGATGCCCTCAGTTCTCTCGTCTCTCCTTCTGCCCTTCTGTCCTCTCCTTTCTCTCGATTTCCTTCAATGCTCTCTTCTCTCTGGATGCACTTCTGTCTTCTCATTTCTCCTGATGCCCTTCTGTTCTCTCCTCTCTACCAATGTTTTTCTGTCTTCTCCTCTTTCTGAATGCCCTTGTGTTCTCTCCTCTCTCTAAATGCCCTTCTGTCCTCTCCTCTCTCTGGATGTCTTTCTGCCTTTTTCTCTCTTCAAACGCCCTTTTGTTCTCTCCTCTATCTGCTTTCCTGTCTGTCTTCTCTTCTCTCTGGTTACCCTTCTTTTCTCTCCTTTGTCTGCATGCCCTTCTGTTCTCTTCTCTCTCTGGATGCCCTTCTGTAGTCTGTTCTCTCTGGATGTCCTTCTGTTCACTCCTCTCTCCATATGCCCTTCTGTCTTCTCCAGTCTTTTGATGCCCTTTTGTCCTCTACTCTCTCTGGATGCCCTTTTGTCCTTTCCTCTCTCTTGAAACCCTTCTGTTCTCTACTCTTTCTGGATGCCTTTCTGTTCTCTCTTGTCTCTGGATGTTCTTGTGTACTCTTCTCTCTCTGGATTCCCTTCTGTACTCTCCTCTCTCTGATGCCCTTCTGTTCTCTTCTTTTTCCGGTAACCCTTCTGTCCACTCCTCTCTCAGGATGCCCTTCTC
>NW_023045408.1:0-34200 GCF_011762505.2 Arvicanthis niloticus | reverse complement strand
TTTCAGAATGGTTAGCGACCTTCCTGGCCTCTATCCACACACTAGTCACAACACTAGTGCCACAACCAAAATGGCTGTGGAGTGTGAAAAAAGGATCCCTCTGAAACAACTTGGGTGTCCTCCATTGAGAAACATTGGCCCAGTGCTTTACTATAAATTAACTAGTTCAATCCTCACAGCAATATTAGAAGAATGTACTATTGTCCAACCGGTGCGATGTATAGATGAGCTCAGTGACACTCCAAGAGGCCAGGCAACCCCTGAAAGTCACACAACTAGGAGTCAGCAGAATGAAGATGTGAACTAGGTCATCTTGGCTTTTGTATTCATGTTAGGAACTACCACTGAATAAGGGCGGGAAGGTGATTAAAAGATGAAGATGGGAGGGAGGTTCTTAAGTGGTATTAAGTGTTTGCAGTATCCATGCACTGTTCCACAGCCCTTATATGGATAACTTGGTTTACTCTAGCCTTTAGGCAGCTGTTACTTACAGCATTATTCAGGATAGAAAACTGAGGCACAAGAAGAGCCCACCTAACTGGAGGTGAGTCAGGCAGAATTCAAAGCTGGACAAATGACTCTTGGACTCATGTTTGGGAAGCAAGGGAAGGAAGTCCCCTCTGTGCTGAGCCTTGCAAAGTCACAATGCCCTCTTCTCGGCTTTCTCTGCCAGGTGAGCCCGATGCTTTGCCCACATTCTTCTAAAATAACTTCTGTACTCTACACAGTCAATGCACCCGACTCCCCAGGGCACCTAGCCCTGAGGTCACAAGGAGCAGCTTTTATGTTCCAAAGCAGTTTCACACATAAAGCCATATACATGAGGGCAAGTGCCAGGGCTCCCTCCAAGGCTGAACTTCCAAAATGGGGTCAGCCTTGGCCTGCATTCTAGCCAGGCTTAATAGAAGGTGGGGAAGGGAGGCCCTGAGGGCATTTTCACTCCTTAAAAGTGAAAAAGAGGAAACACAAGACACAGCCCTCAATTCTCCCCCTTAAGGTAGTTACCAAGGCAGAGATGGTTTGTGTGCTCCTGACATGATTGCCTCGGTGTTTAAAATAATGGCCTGGTCGTTTTCTTGCAGCCCATTCAGGCACGAACCCAAATAGAATTATTGGGGAATTGTAACATAATGGATAAAATGTTTCTTCTGACCTTGGCTGTGGCTAGTTGTAGTGACACAAGAAAGCAAGGTCCCCAGGACAATTTGCAATGCCTTCTCCAAACAAGATGACCCCAAAGTGGCAGGAAGGACCAGTGTAAAGGGACAATAGTTCATCACCTGTGCATTGGGACACAACTGACCACTGTGTCCACCAGAGAGAAGATGTTGAGGGAGGGGCTGGTTCCATGCCTCCACAGTGAAGGGAAACAAGCTCAGATTCTCTTACACCCTCTCAGCTTCACCAAGATGCAGAGGAAAAGGCATTGCTGGGGAGTTAAAATATAGGTGATATCTAGACCCAGGAATCTGAATTCCTTTTGATGCTGTCACCAGAAGCAGAAAAGCAGCTTCTATATTTTTCCACCTATTAATCTGATGCCTTCTCCACTGCTCAGAGCCAACATTCAGTTGCTGAGGAATCTGGGAAAAGTAGTTTTCAAGTACCTTGCCGTGCTAGTGGAGTGGTTCTCATATAAGGACAGGCACAGAACTGCAATCCAATAGACAGAATGTGGTGAAAAGGGTTGTTTTAGTTACTGTTCTATTGCTGTAAAGAAAATACAAGACCAAAGAAACTTATAGAATAAAGAATATAGTTGAAGGCTTGTTTTCAGCTCCAGAGATTGAGTCCATGACCATCATGACAGGGAACATGGAAACAGGCAGGCAGGCGTGGCCCTGGAGCAGGTGCTGAGAGCTCACATCTGATCAGCAAGTTTCAGGCTGAGTGTGAGGAGAGGACACTAAGTGAGAGTGGTCTTGGCATGAACTTTTAAAACTTCAACCCCAATGATACACATAATCCAATAAGGCCACACCTTCTAATTCGTCCCAAACAGTTTCATTAACTGAAGATCAAACACTCTTATGTGTTTGAATATTATATTCAATATTAAGAATATGTGACTATTCTTATTCAAACTACCACATGGTTTGTATTTTTTAATGGTCACAGAAGTGATTAAGAGCCAAAAATAACCTAGAAAACACATTTACAATACATTAAATAAAATAAATGTATCATAAATGAAATAAATGATCTTAAAACCCAACAGACTCTCGAGTAAAGGGAGGACTGTACACACACAAATGGCTCAGCATAGTTACCCAATGGGATGCAACTCAGGAGGAAAATCACAACAGCTTTAGTGTACACATCAACATGGCTGTGATAATCAGCTTTGTGTCACTAAGATAGAAAAATATCTGGGTCAACAATTTAACCAGATCAAAGGTTCGATTTTGGCTCACAGTTTTGGAGTTCTTATTCCATGGTCATTCGGCTTTGTGAGTACATGGAGTAGGAAACTGCTTACTTCCTGGTAGTCAAGGAGAAAAAGAGAAAGAGGATGCAGGGAGGGGGATGGAGAGGTGCTAGGGCTCAAGTATCTGTTCTTCAAGGGCATGTTGCTAATAACCTATTTCCCCAGGCAGGCACCGTTCAACATCACTACCATCAGCTGGAACCCAAGCCTTCAACATATGAATGAACTCTTGTGGAAAATATTCCAGATGAAACCACAACAAGGGATTGATCTCAGAAACAATGACTGAGTGTTGTACTCCAGGGGGTGGGGGGTGGAACTTTTAATGGTATTCCACCTCTTTTAAGTTCCAAAACCAAAAGAGAAAACACAACTGCTTTGGCACACATAGCTGGGTGGCAAGTCCATGGAGACAACTGGGAAACAATGTCAGAATTGTGGTTATAGAAGAAGGAAGAAGATAGGAGACGTATCCAGATGATGTCGTGTGTGTGTGTGTGTGTGTGTGTGTGTGTGTGTGTGTGTGTGTGTGTGCATATGCATGTACAAACCATATAACTTTAGGTATCATTCCGCAGAAAGTCATATACTTTATTTAAAGATTATTATGTGTGCACATCTCATGTGTGCATATGTAGAAACCAGAGGTTAATGCTAACTGCCTTCCTCAACTGTCCTCCACAAGACGCTTTGACCCAAGGTCCTCCATTGAACCTGCAGCACACCATTACTGCTCACATGGCTGATCAGTGAGTCTTCAGTGTCTACATGTCTCCTCCCCGCTAACACTGATGTTAGAAGCATGTACTACCATGCCCAGTTTTCACATGGCTTCTGGAGAATGGAACACAAGTCTTCCTGCCTGTGTGGCAGGACTGTATCCACAGAGCTGTCTTACCAGTCTATCCATTTTATTTTTGACACAGAGTTTCTCATTTGCCTGCTGACTGGCACTGCTAGGATGGCTGGCTAGAAAGCATTAGAGATGTGCGTCTCACTTCCTCCCCAGTGCCAGACATTATAACCCTTGTTTTTTGGGCCCTGAAGGATCAAACTTAGGTATTCATGCTAGTTGCTTTATCAATTGATCTATCTTCCCAGCCGATCGATATAGTATTCTGGGTCATCAGTTAGATGGTAGGAAAATCAGTGTCTGTTACATTGTTGTTTAAATTCTCTCTCTCTCTCTCTCTTATCTCTCTCTCTCTCTCTCTCTCTCTCTCTCTGTATGTGTGTGTATATCCTTTGGTATTTTCAAGTTTACATCACAATGAACTTGAAAAATGGGGGGGGGGGGAAGAAACATAAAGAACAAAATCCAAACTGTGCAATGATATCAGCAAATGTATAACAATATTTTGCATCCAAGGACTGTAAATTTAAATAAACAGCAACTCATTAACAATGAATTAACACAGATGTTAAACCCTGTAGCTGTGGTTTGCACTAGGGCAGTGAGAGATTCTGTTCTCTAGGCAAAAGCATCACGTGGCTTCACAGTTCTAGAGAGCTATTTGGCAGTTTGCATCAGGAACTTTGAAAAATGCCCGCATCTAGGGAAAATGGCTCAAAACTCCAATAAAAAGTTTTATGCACACAATCGTGGTCATTTTACTGTTGTCATAATAGTGAGAAATTTAGGAAGATTATGGGAGCAACTAAATCATGATGGATACAATGAGGCATTATCTGGCACTTAATGATGATTGCAGAGATTGTCATTATCCTGGGGAAATGCTTATGTCGGATTATTTAGTGAGAAAAGGCAAAGCAGAAACTCCATCCCACAATGGCCCCACCCACTCACAGTGGAAATAAATGCAGCAGCATTAGTGGCTACTGCTTTGGATGCAGAAATCACCAGTGCTCCCCCCCCCACCCTTTTCCTGTATTTTCTAATTTCCCAAAGTGTGCAGTTATTACTTTTACAGTGTGGGGGAAGTGTGTGGGGATTTAATGAAGAATAGAAGTCCAGTTTGACTCACATCACCCCACCCCACCAGGCTGTATCACACAGGATTTCAGCTTTAAGCCTGGCATAATTCCAGGGACATTGTCTTGGGGCAGAGATGGAAGGCAAGGTCATCCCACAGGCATTCTTCCTCTCTATCTGGATTTACACAGTGATAGAAGGTGTGGTCAGTAGCTAGTGACTGTGGTGCTGGCCATTCTCTTAGCCCTATCTGTTAGTCCCTGGAGATGAAAATGCTATCCTCATTTTAGTGTTGGGGAAACTGAGATGGAGCTGGCTTATGATGCTAGCATGGTCACTAAATGACACAGCACTGTCTTTCTTCCCATAGGATGAAATGCCAGAGTACAGTACATTATCATAGTCACAGAAACTTGGCTTGGAAATCACTCGGCCTGGATGATCCACTCAACTCACCTCTTCTGGGACATCGCATGAGTTTTATTTAGCTTCCTTGTGCCTCAGTTTCAACATAGACAGATGGGAATAAGAATGACATCTTTCTCATAAGGGTGTGGTGCCAATCAAGCTGTTAAATGGTCCCTGGGCACTCAGGAAGGACATACATCCACATTTTTAGCTGAGCAAAGGATGGGACTGCCTGAGGACTGGCTCCTCCACTGGAATAACATCTGAGGTGATCTGGTTCAAGATTTAATTGCATGCATGTGGACAATGAAGAGAGAAAAAAGGCCTGAGTAAGCAGAGCTCCCCATTGTGAGCAGCTATGGCTTCTAATACATTCTGTCCATCATTGTGTGGGCTGTCACAGCTGATTGTCTTTGGCCAACAGCAGGTAGACTAGGCTACAGTAACCTTGAAAAGCAATCAGCCCTCCAGGTACGCTATTCCTCATGGTCATATTATCCTGGGGCCACTTTGCACCATGAGAGGGAGGTGAGATGACACCACAAATAAGAAAGAGCTTGAGAGGTATCCTTGCTCTGTCCAGGGCTGAGAAATAATCATGGACTTTCCAGAGCCCCACCATATTCTTAAAAGTTTTGTGTCTCTGTCAAGGTGAACATGCAACTGTAGATGTCTCTTTCAGACCAGGTGTGGTTGAGCTGTTGGATGTGGCCTCTGTGGTTTCTCTCTGCCCCATCTCCAGCTCCCAGCTCCCTGAGCAGGATAGCAGTACTGTCTAGTTCTTCCTCAGTGAGGTTTGTTTGCTAATTTCTTTTTTTTTTCTTGGCATCTGGGTGGCCAGATGTAGGTGCTGTGACAGAGACTGCAACAGTAATACCAGTCCTTCTTCTCAACCCAGTCCTGCTGCCTGTGTTGCCTTTGTATTTGTATGGTGACCATGCTATTCGTCCTAAGATACCAGACAGCAATTGTAACTCCCGAGAGCTGCTTCTGTGGATGCAAACAACCTCTGGGGAAGAGGCCTGGCTGTATCTTTTAAGACTAAATATATCCAAAGCCCATGAGCTAGTGTTTCCACTGTTGGGCACATGTTCAGGAGAAAGGAGTGTTTATGTTCATCCTAATGCAGAACTTAAAAGGTTTATGATGGCTTTATTAATAACAAGCAGAAAGTGTGACCTTTATGCTCATCAGATGGGAAATGGATAAATCTATTATAGCAATATTCACTCAATGGGATTTTATACAGCAGTAAAAAAATGAATGAAATATGGCTGCAGTCAACAGCATGGACCCATCCCACATAGTAATGGTGAGAAGAGCAAAGCAGACAGAAAATGCCATGTGGGTTTGTTCAAAATTGTTTCCCAGAGCATGCTGAATTCATTGCAAGATTGATCAATGAATTCATTGTTTCATTGACTGAGCCTGAGTACCTCTATATGACCCAGCTGACCGGAAACTGACCATCCTCCTCATTCAGTGCCTGGCTGACCTTCTGACTTTATGATGGTACAAAAGACTTATGATTCAATTTGAAATTTGAAATTATGATTTTAAAAAATAATTTGTGCATTTCTCTCTCTCTTCTCTCTCTCTCTCTCTCTCTCTCTCTCTCTCTCTCTCTCTCTGTGTGTGTGTGTGTGTGTGTGTGTACATGCACATGTGTGTGTTGAGAGTGTATGAATTTGTCACTGCATGCATTACATGTGGATATCAGAAGACAACTTGTGGGAACTTGTTCTCTCCTTTCAATATATGGGTTCCAAGGACTAGACTCATGTTGTCTTTTCAGCATTGCTGGCGAGTTTTTTTGCCCTCTGAACCACCTCACTGGCCCAAATTGTAAATTTTTATTCTTTCCTCTGCCAGTGAGTCTTAATCTGTTGTGTGATCCTCTTATGGCACTGAGCAGTAGCAGTGAACCATAGCTCCCAACTAACCACATGATCACGGCAGGAAACCACACACTCCGCAGCCAAAGTCTTGTGCTCAGCTGATTTGTGAATTCATGGCACTTACTACTTAACTCATTTTCAGGTTACGGTGGATTGACTGAGAAATAATGCTATGGTAAGATGAGGGGTATCTGGGTATAATGTTCAAGTCACTCAGAAGAAGCCTGGAATGCTAGAAGTCACATGGTGTGTTTTGCTGCTTATATGTGTGTGTGTGTGGGGGGGTGTATGCTAGCTACCAAGAGGTTAGGAAGAGACATCTATAGTGATACAGATGTTCTAACCACAACATTGAATGGAGTGGCATCCCTATAGGCCTGATATGTAAAATATCATTAGGTTTTACACTTTAAAAATGCTCACAGGGGCTGGGGCGAAGTTCAGTAGATGAGGTGGATGCTGTGTAAGCATGAGGACCTGAATTCAGATCCCTAGAACACAACTATGACCTTAGTGTTCCTGCAGCAAGATGAGAGGCAGAGCCAGGGGGACCCTAGATGCTAACATACCAGCTATCCTGGTATTGAAACATGAAACAATTAAAAATTTCATCTCTAGTTTGAAGTTAGAAGGTTCTCCACCTTCAGGCACATGCTGTGGTGTGCACTTACTAGTATTCACCCACACAAACATGTGTATACACACGGTAAGAAGTAAATGTGTGTATTGTTCTATAAGTAAATACAATAAAAATTGTAGAATAAATCCTGGCAGCTGGGTCACTAAGGATACACAAAGGATGCTAAGAATCAGCATAACCAATCCCTCCGTGTAAGTCCATAGATAAGACTATCTTCTAAATCAGCTCTGAAGCCCCAGTACCAAGTAAATTCTTTTCTCCAAATCTCCATTCCAAGCCTGGCATAAATACCTGCCCAAGATACTGCTGATATTATACCCCAACACTGCCTCCTTGTGTGTCTGCCTGCTCCTCAGGACTGTATAATTTAGGTTCAGAGACTCTGCATCATGTGTCTCCCTCCTCCAGATCCCTGCAGAGGGCCTGGCTTAGAGCAGACACTATCAGTAAGACAAATGAAGGGATGCTCAAGAGAATGAATAAACAAGGCAATTGCAAGTCTGACATTCTAGAAATGCTGCCAGTGTGCTGTGAGTATAAAAACGTGATGCAGACCAGTGGTTCTCAACCCTGGAAGATCTCCCCGACCCTTGAGGTCAACTGGCAACAGCCAGAGATATTTGAGATTATCTCAACCAGCTGGGTGACAATACTGTCCTTGGGATGATGTTAAATCCCTATAAGATGCAAGGCTACACTCCTTTCTCTTTGCAACACAATCATCATCTAACTCAAGATGTCAATGGTACCCAGGCAGGGGTACCAGGCGGGGAAGTCCTAGTGAGAATATAAGGAACATAAGCTAAAACACAAGAAGAAAGCTGGTGGTCCCCACACGAGCCGTCTACTTAGTAGCTGTGTGGCTTTGAGTAAATGTCAGAGCCTCTTTGAGTTTTCTTGTGGGTCCAAGAAAGGCTGATGCATACCTGTTACTTGTGACAGAAAGGACTAAACAAGCTGAGCTGTGAGGAATCAGTGACACTCAGTTCTGTTCTGTCCCCAACTTTCACATTTGTAATCCCTTCCCCAGAGTTACAGATGGGAAATCTTTAATAAGAGAAAGAGCTGTGAGGCTGCTGCTGCTGCTGGGGCCACTAAAAAGCAAGGAGGCTGGTGAGAGTGTGTTGTGTTTGCCAGGTACATTAGTAGACTCTACTCCTAATGAATGCATTATTAAAAGATAGGTTTCAGGAGCACACCTAATCCCCATGTAGGGGTCCTTCCCTCCCCGTCACAGATGCTCCATAAACTTGGATCAGAAATTAAGTGTCATAGAACAGATTACTGCTTGAATACAATTTTATATCTATATAACATAACACTAAGAATGTATTCTACTGTATACAGTAGACGTTCTCATCTAGCATCCTATGGGAAGAGCTGTCTCTTTAGATGAGAGGTACAGAGAAAAGAACAAAATGAACCACATAAGCTCCTGGCTCTTGTCCTCTTGTCTTTAATCCCACACAAGCACACTGGGCCCCAAGGGATGGGCAGGGTAATACTCACAGTCCTAACCCTGTGTTAGAGTAGCAGAGACACTGTAAAGGGAGGATAAACCTTGTGTTTCACAAAGAAGTGGGAGTTCCCATAGCCTCTATCCAAACCTGCTCACTCTTCTCTTTATGCATTCAGGAGAATGTCAGGCCCAGAGGAGCCTGGAACTGTGTGTGTGTGTGTGTGTGTGTGTGTGTGTGTGTGTGTGTGTGTGTCTGTGTGTGTCTATGGATGTGTCTGTGTGTGTGTCTGCCTGTGTCTGTGTGTCTGTGTGTCTATGTGTGTCTGTGTGTGTCTGTGTTTGTGTATCTGTTTTTGTGTGTTTTCTCTGCTAAATTTGGTTGTTCTCAGTCCTGCAGAGACTCTGGGTGACTTCTGTATTTCTAGTATTCACACTGAACAGGGCAGGGTACCCCTGTCTTTCAGGTATAGGGTGTTTCTCTTTATTTGTCAGATGAGGTAACTGCTAACCTGAGGTAGATGACAACCACCTGGAAGAAGAACCAGGAGCCTATTAATGCTTGGCTTCATCTTGCCCTCAGAAATATGGCTGGTCAAATCCTTCAACTATCGCCCCACCTCCTAACTGAGCAAATCTTTGTTCAGGTGCACAAGCCACCAATACAAACACGGTCCATTGTTTCTCATCTGACAGCACAGAAGTCAGAGCTTTTCACCCTGTGTCCCCTCACCATATTCTCATCCACTCTGCTTTCAAATAACACAACTTCAAAGAGGTGTGTGTGGTCACTCTTTCTACATTTTCATCTCTATTTGTACATACTTTCACCTAATTGCCTCCAAGTGGGCCTATCTAAGCACCTGCGGCCATCCTATCTGTAAATCCTGTGTGTGTTTCTCTGAGCCCAACCTTTAGCTTCCAGGAGTGGGTGCCATCCATAACCACTCCCTTCATCCTTAAGCACTTATTTCTTCCCTTCTTGGCTATGTTGTCATAACATTAACAGTTAACCCCAATTGCCAACTGCACTGGACTGGAGAATACTCAGGAGATCACAGAGGAAGCCCTCTGAGGTTGTCCATGAGGGCGTTTCCAGAAAGGTGCAGATTTTGGGGTCTTTGGCATTTTCAGCAAGTTCTAAGAACAGGTGCAGCCTGAGGAAGCAGGTCACTGGCAGTTAGCATGTTGCAAGAGCCATTTCCTGCCCTTACTCCTGTGTACTGCTTTCTCTGTTTCTTGTCTGTCAGGATGTGAGCTGCTGTGCTCCACTGTACTCCCCCTGTCATGATGGACAGGTCCCTCTGAAACTGATCCTTCCTCCATTAAGTTATCTGGGTCAGGCAGTTAGTTCACGGTAGTGAGTAAAGAGAAAGAATACTATAGCACCCTCATTTTCCTCCTCACTGGGAAATCTTGGCTGCCATTCCTTGTTTCTTTGATTCTCTGCTTCTGTTCAGCCTAAGACACTTGGTGTCTCAGGCTCAGTTCTAGAAAAACTCGAACTCCTTCTCATCTGCTAAATGATCTTACAGAACCTCAGGGCTCCAGATCCATCCATATGCTGATGCCTCTGCAGCTCAGATCTCCAGGTCTCACATTCACCTTGATCTCCAGACTGCTCCATTTATGTCCCAGTCCCCTCTCCAATGCCTGTTATGTTAAACTAAACAGATTTGAGAAGGCTTAATGTCAGGACTTTCTCCTACTTGGGGTTCTTCCTGAGAACAGGAGAGAATACAGCCAGCTTGTTTCTCAAGTCAGAATCCTTGCTACCATGCATTGTAGCCTACCCCATCAGCTCTCACAGAGCGACATGCAAAGCATGCCTGCTTCTATGCATGTTCCACCACAGTCAAGGTCAGTACCCTGAAATCTTCACCTCTCCCACAGACCTCTGTGAAGCTCTGTTTTCTATTTTGGCCACATGTGGCTAGGCTATGTTTGTTCAAAAGTCAACACATATTGAAATATGTACATTCCCACCCTATACTACAGGTTCCATCCCTACTTTTCATGTTAACTAAGCTTAAGGATTTGTGTGGTGTCCTTTGCAAAATCAAACAATATAGCAGCCTCTTACTGTTGGTGCAGGTGTTCCCACGTGGTCCATTTTGTTCTTTTCTCTGTACCTTTCATCTAAAGAGACAGCTCTTCCCATAGGATGCTAGATGAGAACATCTACTGTATACAGTAGAATACATATTTAGTGTTATGTTATATAGATATAAAATTGTATTCAAACAGTAATCTGTTCTTTGACACTTAGGTTGTTTCCTGTCGTGTGCTGCCTCACATAATCCTGTTGTGCCCTTGTCTCTAGAGTTGTCTTTTGCATGCCATTATCTGTAGATGAAAAGTTACCCACAGTAGGACTCTGAGTCAAAGAGGACATGGAAAAAGCATATAAGTCAGCAACTGTGGGACTGGGGGTGGGTGACTTTTAAGAGAAAAGTTAGTTGCTGCCCAATGCAAAGCTCTCCAGTGGCTGCAGATCTGTGGAATTTCAGGGGCTCCATCTGGTCCCCAGAGCTTGCTTTCTCTAGACTATGTCCACTTAGTCCTCACTCAGATATGTGCATTTCTAGAACATTCTAATCCCTTTTGCCTTTACGATGATTTAGCTTGTAACTAGGTAAAATCTTCATTTTTTTTAACTCTTTCTTTTCAGGTTAGCTTAAAGATCACTGCCTGTAAAAGACTTCGAGGCTGTCCTTCCCTCCCTCCTGATATCACCCCAGCTTAACTTCATGTTCATTTTCTCAGTAATTCTGTCCCTTTCTATACCCTGCTTCTAGAATGTTGCTAAAGACACTAATGCCTGTATTATTAAATAAAAAAGAAGCAAATGCATGCATGAGGGGGAGTGGATACTTTATGCACTGTTGATAATGAAAGGTAGATTAGTTTATGGAAGCTCCTCAAAAATTTTAAAAATAAAAATTACTAAAACTCCAGTCATCTGACTACTGGGCATGTATCCAGAGGACATGAAATCAGTTTGTCAAAGAAGTATTTGAACTACATTTATTTAAGATACAGAGTTCCTCTAAGTTCAACTGATGGATAGATACAATAAATGCCCTGTGCATCTACAGCTCTGTATCCCTCTCTCTCCACATTTATAAAGAAAAAATATTACATATGTGTAATTCAGCAAGAAATTATCTAGCCACGAAAGGATGAACTGTGGTTATTGGAAAACACATGAATAGACTTATATGTGAAATTGCCTTAAGAGAAGTAAGCAAGGCACAGAGCAGTAGATACTGAATGATACCTCCCTATTATGAAACCTAAAATATGCCAATCTCATAGGAAAGGATAGGACGGTGATTGTCAGAGGCTGGCAGCAGGGGTGTTAATGGTTAATGAGTGCAAAACTACAGCTACCTAGAGAAATGAGTTATAATGTTACATATAGTAGAGTGGCTACAGTTAGCAAATAACTGTACACAATTCATAGAAAAAACCATGGATTAGGTATCATTGCAAAGAAATAAGCAATGTCTGAGGTGACAGATGTGCTAAATACTCTGATATGATTACTACCTGTAGATATATCACAGCAGATGTTGGTAAGCCCCTTTTATGAGGGCCCAAGTTCAAATCCCTGGGACTTACATAAAAAGGAAGGCATGAATGTGTGGACCTGTAGCCCCAGAACTGTGGGGGAGCAGTCACAGGAGCGCCACTGGGCCTTGATGACTGCAGCCTAGCTCCAAGGCCAGGGAGAAACACGTCATAGGAGAATAAGGTAGAAGAGGGTGATAGAGCCTAAAACCTGAAGGACCTCCCTGTGGTCACCACACGTGTGCACACAGGCATGTACAAACACCCACACACATATTCACATACACAGCATATATATAAAACCACAGCATACCCCATACATGCAGATAGTTATTATGTACTAATCAAAAGTAAAATAAAATGTTAACACAAAGACTCTAGGTCACCGGGAAAACAAGCAGTGAGTGCCCGTGACAATAACTATTGCAGAGGCACCCAAACATATCAATCCCAAGTATCCTTTCCCATATGTTCTGTCTTAGTCCATATACATACAATCTAGAATGTCCTCACAATGACAGAATTGCCTAAGGTCTCAGAAGCCCTCCCCATGGTTAAGCAGAACAGGACTGTAGGTAATTTTGCTTCTTGGTTACATTATCTTGGACTATTATTTAAGCATTTTCCAGGAAGTAAACTTTCTTCATAAACCATCTGTTTTTAAAAATCAATTCAAGACAACTTACTATAATAGAGAGATTCCAAATATTGTATTCATCTGTTCCAAATATTGTCATCATCTATTTTGTTATTTAGATTTTTGTTATTTGGATGAACTCAGCAATAAATATCCTGAAGTATAGACATTTGGATGTTCTAAAACTGGCTGTACTCTACTCAAAGAGTAAGATCACTTTAAGTTACCAGATACATTTTATCAAAACTTGTCAGTAAGAGTGCAGTAGTTTAAAACCTTCTAGCTGCCCATGAATCAATATTTATAAGCTTTGATATATTTTTAGTATTTACTAATTTAGTAGGTAAAATTTTAAAAAATCATTGCTTTAGGTGGCTGAGCATATGAAATACCTGCCATGCGAGCACAGAGACCTGAGTCAGGATTTCCAGAACTCTCGTAGAAAGCCAGCATGGGATACATAGCTGCAAGCCATGTGTCAGGAAATGAAGGCAAAAAAATTCCCAGAATTCTGACCAGAGCTGGTCTTGCCCAGTTGGTGATCTCCAGATCAAGCGAGAGTCCGTTTTTAAGAAATAAGGTAGAAAGAGATTGATAAGGAGATCTGACATTCACCTCTTACCTGAACATGTACACACACACACACACACACACACACACACACACACACACACACACGGTAAGACAGAGGGAGGAGGAGGGATGGAGAAAAGGCTGAAAAGGGGGGGGGGAGAAAGAGGAGGATAGGGAGAAGGAAAGAGAGAGAGATTTCTGTTGCTTTTCATAACTACTGAAATGGAGTGATTTTCTGGGTCTTTTACCATATTAATGTGCATTTGCACAGGCTGAAGACAAAGAGTTAGGCTGGCTATATAGAAGGACCGGCCCTTAGGTAATCTGACTGAGATTTTTGTTGCTTCTTGAGTATTGCTTAATTTCTCTCTACTCTGAGGAACAAAGATTACCTCTTCCTAGAAACAATGCTGTTTCCAGGAAATGTATTGTGCTTCTTGTTTTCCACCTACGATGTGATTCCCAGCATCATTGCTGTGTTTTCAAGAGTGTGCCCAGTACTCTCAAATCATCAGTGGACAGTGTCCAGGGTCCACCACAAATGTCCCACACAAAGGCTTTTCTTCTGCATTGTCTTGACCCATGCTTCCATTTGCAGACCCTCTCCCTTAGGAAGGAAACCCAGGCATGCATGGGTACCAACAAAGTAGCATCATCTCTCTTTCCTATACTGCTCCAGCTAACCTTTAAGTGAATCTGAAATTTTTCGATAATTGTCTTCCCAAACTAGGCATTTTATCCAATATCAAATTAGCATGTTATAAAGGGTGCTGCACAAATAGCTGACATCGATTCACATGACTTAAAAATCCAGCAAGCCGAGAAGTCTACAGTATTGATTCATGCTAACAAAACGAAGGGGCACAGCTAATCTTTATAACACATGCTGGGTAGAATGACATTTACAAATGCAGACAGATGGAAGCCAATTGGACTTAATTCTTTAAGGATTAAACTGATGAAGGCAATTAGACCTGAAGAGGCAAACAGTCTCACGGCTGGGAATTGAGACTCAGCCTCTGGGGTCCAGGTCTCAGTTACCCACTTCCTTGGCTAGCCATGGCTTCCTGCTGTCCTGCTGACCAGCTACTGGTATGAAGTTTCCCATCACTACCCATGTTAATTAAATTGGTTTTCTTTTTTTTTTAAATGCATGCTATTGCTTCTATTTGCCTTTTTAACTTTTAATAACAACCTCTCTGAAGGATCCTGGGCTAAGATCATCCCAGGTTGAGGCTATTCCTATAGAATACCAGATGAGCCCAATAAAGGACTTGCTGGGACAGAATACAAATATTCTCTTTGTATCTGAGTCTATGCTAGAATTAGACACAATGAGTCTGCAAAAGCTTGGAAAGTCTCAGAATTGGAATTTTTTTCAGCTTAAAAAAAAATAATCAGGCTTGCCTCCAAGGTCTTAGTCTCCTAGAACAACCCTGCTTCCATGTCTAAGTGGTTCTGAGGCTGGGCTGATAAATATCACCCAAAAAACAGAAAACCCAGGTGATAACCTTCTAGGTAACTTGCAGCGTCTTAAAACCCCTAATGCCTCTGCTTATCAGACAGGCAGACATCGGGAAGCAAGGGGCATTTGTAGTCATGGAGAGTCACAGAGAGCTCCGTGTGTGGAAATTAAATCCTGACAACAGTCAATTCTTACCTAGTCAGGGTGCCACACAAGCTCTTTTTAATTACTTTTGAGAATTTCATACCTGAAAACTGTATTTACTTCATTTCTAACCCCTCTCCCTTTAACTCTTCCTGGGCCCCCACTACCTCTCAAATTCATGACCCCTTCTAACTATTCTTGTATTACACACACATATGGGTGTGTGACTACAACCTGCTGAGCCTATTTAGTGTCTCTTGTACTTACATGTGTTTAGGGCATACTTTGGGTTAAATAACCTATTAGGGGCTTCATCCCTAGAAAAGACCGACTCTCTCCCAACAAGCATTAATTGCCTGTAGTTCTTCATCTAGAATTGGGGTCTTGTGAGATTTTCTTCCCATTTACGTTGGCATGCCAACTGGTATCATCACTGTACAGGTCTTGTAAGTGGCCATATTGTTGAGATTTTATGGGTACAGTGTCTCTGCCCTCTAGAAGACACTACCTCATAGCATGTGTTTTTTTCTGGGCCCTCTTCCCTGAGCCATAAGTATAGGAGTTGTGCAGCAAATGTATCCGCTGGCATTGGGCACCCTATGGTCAGTTGTGAATTTCTATATTGTTCTCTGTCTGCTGTAAAACTGAGCTTCTTTGATGAGGGGTGAAATCTACACACATCTTCACAAACAAGGTTAAGTAGATGTAGTTAGAATTTATACTGGTTTAAGAAAGTGGCAATAGTAGATTTTCCTCTAGGGTTCATGACCTCAACAGCAATGCATATTGGGCTGGGTTTGAATTCTCTCCTATTGGATGGACTGTAAGTCCACTGGTATCTTTAAGATAAAAGTGCTATTATTGTGCCCTTGGTGCTATCTAGTCACTGTAATGGTTTACAGGCTTTACATACAAAAGAACCTTTGGTTGCTTTTCTCCCCTGGTATCTTGCATAGCATAATGAGAAGTAGTTCTCATGGAGATTTTCTGGTCACTTCCAGCTCAATTTCTCCAAATTATGTGTCTAAAATATGAGGTATCTTCACCAATAGGGTCTCACCTTCAATTTCTGGGAAGCAACCAAGGGAAACAGCAATAACCTATATTGTTTTGGATGCCTCTTAGACCATTCTCCAACCCCATGCCAGCTGCCACACTAACAACTTATAGGGAGGTTTCTCATGTGTAGTATTGGGAATTCTTTTAGGTAGTCTATGGATCTTGAGGGGAGTATTATCACCCCAAGTGGCATAACTTCATTTAACACACACACACAGAGAGAGAGAGAGAGAGAGAGAGAGAGAGAGAGAGAGAGAGAGAGATTTGCATTTTACTGTTTGAAGGTGCTTGCCTTTTTCTCCTCATCTTTCTACAGCATTCTAGAACTTTTTTGCTACCTGCTATACAATTGACTTTTAGAAACCCTAAGAAAACTTTTAAAGAAACCCTCCAGGGGTGACATTGTAGAGGTCCTGGTATAAACATTTTTATGACAATAAGGCCTCTTTTTGTTGAAAGTAAGAAATAGTACAAACAGAAACCTTGACTTATTCCAGAAAATGGAGACTAAGTTTTGGTTGCCTGGAATATAAGCATCATCTAAAGAACCGGAAATCCCCCAGCAGACTCAAATTCACAGGGGTTAATTTTCTAGGTGCTTCTTGAGATTTGTGCAGCAGTCTACCACTACACTATACTCTCCATTTTTTTTTGTGCCACCATGTTTAATTTTGAGACAGAATGCTCACTAAATTGCTCAGGCTGGCCTTGAACTCAACATAGAATAACGGGCTTTTATTACCAGGCCCTGCAATCTCTACTACTTTCAAACTTCAGAAATACTCAGGTGAACATAGAGGTAGATGTTTTAGTTAAAAGAGTGAGCAAAGTATAAAAAGTTATTTCAAGTAAGTTACTATCTGACCTTTAGGAGTAAGCACCCTTTCTTCTACTGATAGACATTGGAGTTTAGAATGACTCGTTACACCGTAAAATGGAGATTCTGGTCAGAGTCTCTTTGGCTTTCAGTTCAACCTTATGGTACATGTTCCTTGGTCAGGATCTTAGATAGCCTCCGCTCCTTTGATCTTCTACTAGGGACAAGTCTTAGAACATGATCCTGATACCTTATTGGCCTGAGTGGATGTTCTTTGACACTCACAAGTCCTTTTTCTTGCAATCATGATTTGTACCCTTTTCAAATCATGTGGGTAGGAAATGAAAATGATATCCCCATGAGGGAAACAGGAGGCTGTGGCCAGATAAACACGTGCACACACATAAAGAAAAGCATAGTTGTTTGCCAGAGTTGGAAAATAGAAAGTCAATGGCAGCATCGTTTGCAAATAATATTTAGCCAATACACACAATAAATGAACAAATCAACAAATCTTTATAAAATGATATCTGGGCTCTCACCTCAGAAAAAAAATACCAGTGTTGGGAACTCAGAAAAAAAAATACCAGTGTTGGGAACTGGACTTAAAATGTTATACAAACATTCAGGTAACCCTGCTGTTCAGCCAGAGTTAAGAACCCTGTATGAGTGGACATGTATATGCATAAGCCACACAGCCAGATGGAATGCTTGGGGGCTGGGAGTTTTCTTTAGATAGCTCTTTGACAGAACCGAATTCAAAATTCCAACACACACACACACACACAAACAAACTGCAAAGGCTTCTTGTCAACACTGCTGCTTCACAACCCAATACACATTCTGCTGATTGGGAAAGACTTGAGAGATATCCAAGGGTTACGGCCTCTGCTCAAAACATGAATCATCTCCACTGTAGCTGATGTCCGGTTCTTTTTCCTTTCATGACTTGAACAATTGTAAATTCACAGCTTCATGGAGAAGTGGAGCTCAAGTTTGGATTTTTTTTTTTCGCTTAAGTTCCAGAGCCTATTTTTGTTCAGAACTTGGATCCAGAAGTTCCACAGAGTCATTCAAACGTCACCTCCCCCATGGCAAATAGCTCTTCCACTTCATTT
This sequence comes from Arvicanthis niloticus, assembly GCF_011762505.2. Classification (NCBI taxonomy): domain Eukaryota; kingdom Metazoa; phylum Chordata; class Mammalia; order Rodentia; family Muridae; genus Arvicanthis; species Arvicanthis niloticus. The sequence continues at coordinate 16,051 of NW_023045408.1, read as the reverse complement.
TGTCTACTTTATTTGCTTAGCAATCAGCAGCTGCAAATTTTACTGGGGCCACGGGTCTTTGGAAACCTTCAACATTCCATGTAAGCATTATTCCTCAAACTGTACCCCTGGTTATTAGATGCATAGCCTCAGACAGGAGAATTAGATAGTAGCCTAGGTTATCTTTTAAATACATCTCTGGTGCACCACCCAAATGTAGAGCTTTGAAGCTCCCCAATTAAAAATCTGAGTTTGAATCAAAATCTTAAATGCAATTCTGTGCTATGTCCACCCTGGCTCAACTTTAAAGTTTACATTGGGCAAAGGCATGGACAAAGAGTAACCAGTCCAGAGCAAACAGAAATCAAACCAGGGGCTTCAAGGAATATCAAGTGCTACCGAATACAAGCGAAATTCTCTAAGCTAGGACCCCAGCAGTGTTTGTACTAATAGATACACAGCTCGCAGGGCAGACAGTCATAAATGTTTACTTGCTGAACTCATTAGATAACTCGAGCTAAAATGACTACTAATAGACACAAACAGATTGGGGTGTAAGGTCTGCACACTCGGAGTTTTTGACAGAATAATGAGGCAAAAATAAACAAGGACACATGGAATCCGCATAATGTAATTGATACTGATTGAATACATTTTTAAACATCGCATGCAGAATACAATGAAACTCCTTTCAGGAATTTAATTAATACAATTTAAAACTCTATGTCAAATTAATTCAGGCACACATTCAAAGTAATCAGCAATAGGTCAGGTCATTTCTGGGCATCTGTATGAAATATTAATTTAAGCTACATGTAAAGTATATAATACTATTCCCAGAGCTTGTGCAATGGAAAATATACATTTAAAAAATTATTGTATGTATGTGTATGTACGTCTGTGTGTATGTATGTGTGTCTTGTGTGAGTGTGTGTCTGTATGTAAGTGTGTGTGTGTGTGTGTGTGTGTGTGCCTACAGAGGTGAGAAGTGGTCCCTTGGATCCCTTGGACTGCTCAATATTGCCTCTGGGATCCTGACGATGGCTGTCTGGTAGAGCAGTGGGCTCCCAACACATTTGAGCCAGTTCTCAGGCTCAGAATATACTCTTTCAAATCCGAATGAATGAACCATTAAAGTAGCAAATTAAAACAAAAATAAAAGTGCAAAACTTCACAAAATAAAAAAAAAATGTTTCTCCTAAATAACGTGCTGGCTGAAGAGGAAAAATTATCAGGCAGAAATTCCTTAACCAGGCAGACAGGGTGCAAAACTGTGACTATCCAGGGTCATAGCCTTAAACTGCATGGTGAGCATGCGAGGCGGAGGAGAGGTGTAATGAGACATGCCAGTGAGGGCTTCTCAAAGGCAGTGAGGGAAATAAGGAAAAGAAACAGAGGCCAGGATTTTCAATGATGAAGTTGGAATGGATGAATGAATGAATGAATATGTTAATTATGCGAATCTGAATGCTGCTTTTCTTATAGGTATGAATGTTTAAAACTAGTCATGAAAATGTTTACTGAGCACTTAGCATGTTCCTGGTATTGGTTAAAACCATTATGAACAGGATCCAGCCAGATGACTCAGCAGGTGACGCCTCTTGCCACCAAGCCTTATGGCCAAATCAATCCATGGCAACCTCATAGTGGAAGGAGAGAAATAACCTCAGATAGTTGTCCTCTGTCTTCATCGTACATGCTGTAGCACAGGCATGTACACACCTATACATAAATGCACTCCCAAATAAGTAAATGAACATAAAGAAAATTCTATTGTTAACAAGCCTACAAAGGCAGGACCATTACTCCTGGCTCACAGTGAAGGGTCAGAGGGAGGAAGTGGGAAGCAGACATGCCTCAGGTCACCCAAGAGCAGGGGAAGAATTAGACTATCATTAACAATATTCCACCTAGCTTCTCGCTAGTGGGAAACAGGCAGATTAAAAAGAAAGCCACAAATAAAAATAAGTGTCAATTGCTACATGAACAGGCATGTGCTGTTGACATTTTAATGATACTGATGGCTTTCTAGGTAAAGAAGAGTTATACTGACCAACAGAAATCTGACTATATCAGTGACTTGGAAGAAACCTAAATGATTATATAAAAACAACATGAAGGAGCTGGGTGTGGCAAACACTTGAAATCTCCAGCCCTCAGGAGGCTGAGGAGGCTGAGGGGTCTAAGATCAGCCAGGACTATAGAGTGAATTCAAGCCCAGGCTGGGCCATGTAATTAAATCTTATCTCTAGAAAAAGAGAAGAGAGGAGGGGAGGTAAAGGGAGGGAAGGAGGGGAGAGGAGAGGAGAAAAATCTAAAGACAGTTCTAGACCTAATTTATTCTAAATCTAAATGTTTTTAAATTCAAAATCCTGAAAACAACTCCCAAGATGCATAACTATTTCAGAAAAAAAATTAAAAAGAAAAAATATGTCCTGATTTAATCAGTGGTGTTGGCTCAAAATCTACAGCTAAGACTTAGTAACAATAGCCAAGGAGAGGGAAAGTGCCAAGCCAATATTATTATTGATGCAGATACAAACAAGCTAAGGGAACTCCGGCAGACCCGATTCAGCTGTGCTGTGAAGAATAATTCTCCATGACCAAATAGATTTTATTCTAAGAAACCAAGGTAGATTTAATAACAAGCATCATTTAATATTCAGAAACCTGTGAGCATAATTAATCATATCAGTGGGTCAAAACCCAAAATCAACACCAAATATCAAAAGTTTTTCTTAAAATAAAATTCAATATCCATCTCTGTGCTAGTTTTTTATAATGCCAAAATCAGGCCTGAAGAGATAGCTCTGTCTATAAAATCCCTGCCTTTCAAGTGTTAAGGACCTGACTTTGATGCACAGAGCTCATGGGAGGGAGTGGTGCAGGTGAGGAAGCCTATAATGGCTTTGCTGAGGACATGGAGAGGCAGATATCTGGGACTTGCTAACCAGTTCAGCCTAACCTACAAGGTCCAGGACAGTGAGACACTGTCTCAAACAACAATTCAGAGTGTCTGAGAAGCATGTAGAGGTTGTCTTCTTGTCTCCACTTGTGTGTGCCTGTGTACACATAAATACCACCACACACTAATGCAGCCCCCACCAGCAAATACTGTCCCACAAAGCCCCCACACACATACTTTCCAGTACTGCTCCCACAAACACTCAACATACAAATACCCCACAAAAATACCCCTCACCTAAATACCTCACACAAAATACCACACACATAAACACTGTCCCCCACACAAACACTGCCCTCGCACAAATACCCCCAAACAAATACATCTCTCCCCACCAATTCCATGCCTACTACCCCCATGCCATAACTACCCCCCATATACCCCCTCACACACAAATAGTATAGACATTTCGAAACAGAGGATGTCTTTTGCTAACGTTGTAAAGAATAGCTTTTGCCTATTCACCAGCTGACAGCGGAACAAGTCATTAGACAGCAGAGACACTCCTGCTAAGATCCTGCACCACACAAAGCACCACCTCTCCAAGAAATCTGGACATTGATGACAACAGTAGAAAAGCAGAGGTTTGGACAATGCCAACTTGAAGCACTGGTAGAGCCTGAATCTGGTCCTAGCCTCATTGTGCCCATATCCAGTCCCATGTGCTTTTTTGTGTTCTAAGAACAGCATTACCCACCTCATAAAGAAAAGTGAATTTACATAGGCAGAGAGAGGACTTGCTATTTTGGTGCTGATGAGAGTCAGAGACTCTGTTTCAGAGCAGAAATGATGGATAGTGCCTGAGGAACAACATTGAGATTGTTGTCTAGTCTTTAAAGTCTCTGGTGCCCACATATACACACCCATACTTCACAAGCACACATACATAAGCATATGTACAAAGTAAATACATGTCGTACACAGAAAAAATATTCCAAAGATTATCGTACTGAAGCTGGCAAGGTGGCTCAGAAGGTAAGAGCACTTGCCACCAAGCCTGACACCCTGAAGTTAAGACCCACATGGTAGAAGGAGAGAACCAACTCCTGCAACTTGTCCTCTGACATCCACATACACGTTGTTGCATGTGTACAGTCACAAACATGATTGAAGTGGAAACTTATGGGTTCTTTGTAAAGTCGGTTAGATGGTGTTTTCCTGGGGCAAACTCGTGAAGAATTTTTAGCTGAAGTGGACACAGGTGAAAGGCTAAGGCAGACTCGTGAAGGAATGTTTAGCTTTAGCAGAACATCCTTTCACCTGTGTCCACTTCAGCTAAACGTTCCTTCACAAGCTTGCCCCAGCAAAACACCACCCAACTCACTTTATAAAGAACCCTTAAGTTTCTACTTCACATAATGCATAAATAAAATGCTTGAAACATTATCTTTCTAGTCAATTAATTATCATTCAAACAGAAGAAGAGGTCAATAGACTGAATGCATAAATAATCAGTGATGATAATATACCTAGACAACCACTGTAATCTAACACAAACTCCACAGGGAATCTGTGTGTCTGTCTAAGTCTCTTCTCATACCCACACACCTTACCAATGGGTATCTAACATGTAGGTCAGCTTTGTGCTTTTGCCCTTGACTAAGGCATCGGCAACCAAAGCCAACACACTGAGGAAAGCAAAACAGCAGCACAAACCTGGATGTTAATGCTGACAAACAAGTGGCAGACAAGAACTTTGCACATTTTCCAAGCTACAGTTTCCCACCCACCACAGGCTGCCAGCAGAACCCCAGCAGGGTGTGAGTCATCTCCATGCAGGAGCATAAACAGAGGGACTCCCCAGGCTAACCAAACACCCTTCAACACCTTCATCAGCCTCTGCTCTGTCTCCACATCCAACTAGGGCATTGTGTCTAGCCTGGCCTCAGAGCATGTGGATATTCTGAGCCTCTCAGAGCCCCTGCATTCCCCATTACGGATATTCAGCTCTTCCCTTCTCCAATGTCACCCCTAATTTCTCATGCCTGAGTCAGGTGCTCATTTCCTGTTCTTCCTCAGTGTCACGAGGTCCTTCAGATGTTGTTCCTATCAACCCTTCTGTTCAGCCACCACACGAAAGCACCCCAACATCCTGACACACCTCAGTATGCCTGATTCTGAGCATCCAAACCCACTCTTTTCTTGTGTGTCTCTTACGGTGACTGAATAGAAGAAACAATGATGAAATTGAGCCTCTCCTCTGGCTAGGTTTATGACTTTGTTAAGCTGATCCCTGTACTGGAGTGTTTCTCAACTAATATCCCTGTGCTCAAATCCTAACTCAGCAGGAGGAGTTGCTTATTGAGGATATACCTAGGAGTAACTTCCACCTCTTCCAATTTTTGCAAATCCCATGGCATCAGCTTCCACAGCAATCTTCCCTACTTAGACTTAGGGTTAGTTGAAGTCATATGTTACATTTGATGGTTAATTTTCATTCTCAACTTGATATAATCTAAGATCAACTGGGAAGAGCATCTCAATGAAGAACGCTCTAAGTTAGTTCTACCTGTAGCCATGTCTGTGGGAAATTACCTTGATTGTGTTAACTGATGTAGAGACATCCATCCCACCTATATTTGGGTCCCAAATTGTGGAAGAGTTCAGAAGTGAGCTATGACCTCGAAGCATCAATGTGTTTATTCCTCTTTACTTCTGACTGTGGATGTGATGTGACTAGCAGTTCTGAGTTCCTGCTGCCTTGACTTCTAGAATCATGAGTTAACATAAACCTTTCTCCCCTAACTTGCCTTTTGTTTGGGCATTTTATCATGGCAACAGAAATAAAAGTACAACAGCCTCCCCAGTGACCAGTACCCTGCAATGATGGAGAACATGGGTCTCTGTTCTGGGACCCTTCCCAATGTTAGTCCACTGTTCATCCTCACTGGCTGGATTGAACAGGTGAGAAAGCAGGATTCCCTGATAAAGACAACATCTTGGGCTCAGATATTCCACCACTGCCATCTTTTATGGAACTTTTGTTCTAAATTAGTCCAGCAGAAAATGTGTGTGTTTTCTGGTTCCTCTCTGGATGAACTTCATATGTAAGCTGAAACAGGTGAGAGGCATTGGGTGCACGTTGCCCCTGTGCGTTCCTTCCTCGAGACACATCTCTGGAGAGAAGAGTTGGGGTGTGAACCCAACCAGGGCCCCATTGTACTTGATCCCCTCTAACTTTTGGACCTCACTGCATACTCTTTTCCTCTTCCTGCCTGGGCTGAGTCTTGGCGGCTCCTGCAGCAATAAGGGGAGCTATTTCAGGGAGACAGTTGATACTTGGCGAGTCCTCCTACAGACCAGCAATAGCTGTTCGACATGTTAAATGCCTCCCAGATGGAGATGCTTAGCATTTGTAGGAGGAATAATTTGGAAGAGAAAACTGCATTTGTCTTTTGGCATCCTGTGGATTCTGACACAGAAGATAGAGAACACCGTGGGACTTGCCATCCGCATGTCAGGGTTTTCTTAGAATTTTGCAAGTGCTGGGTGACCACACTGCTTCTTCCTCTGGGGCTATCAAGTTCTGGAAAGTGCCACAGCACAAGGAAAAGTGTAAAGAGATGAGTCTCTGAGGTTTCAGGGTTTCTAGAAAGAAACAACACAGGCTTAGCCTTCTGTCTACCATTGGCAGATGCTGCAATCGTGTGGACCAAGGGGTTGGGAAGATGGCTTCAGCTGTAGTGTGTCTGCTGTGTTGTGTAAGGATCTGAGTATGATCCTCAGCTCCCACAGGCATGCACAAGAAAAGACAGACAGATTCTGAGGCTTGCTGGTCAATAAGCCTAGCTGAATCGGTGAGCTGTAGGAGAGAGAGAGAGAGAGAGAGAGAGAGAGAGAGAGAGAGAGAGAGAGAGACTCAAAAATTAAAAGTAGACACCTCTTGAGGAACAATAACCCTCTGAATATATGCACAGACGTATGCATATGTACCTCTACACACAATCACACAGACATATGCACATGGACATGCACCCTCCCATACTACAGTGATGTAGACCTGATGATCCTCTTTTTAAATGGCATCTGTTATGCAGAGAAACTTGAGAAGTCTATGATAAACAAGTAGAGACAGCTAGGGATTGAGACACGTGGGTCCTAGCTGTGTTCTGCCTTGAACTTCCTTTGTAGATAAAGCCAACAACCTAACCACCTTGCCTCAATTTCTCTCTGTGTCTGTGATAGAGGGCGGGATTAGATAGCCGTTACATTCCTTTCTAATGTAAGAACCGAGCTATAGCTCTGACTCCCATGGATTGTAAAGGATGAAGGTAACATTATTGATGTGGAAGAATAGTGAAATTGTCCTTTACTGTGAGCTTCCCGATGCAAGAAAGAGAAAGCACCACTGAATTATTCATCATGTCCTACTATTCATGGTAGGGACAGAGTATATCCTTCATAAAAAAAAGACTTGAATCTACAGCCCCTTTCCCGATTCATCCTCTTTATACCCACAGATCTCCAGGGTGCAAAGAGTCTCACAAGCCTGTTTTTCCTTCGGGTATGCATTTGAAGTGCTAGTGCGGGGGCTATGAACAGAGCTTTTGCATGAGCCCAACTCCAAAACCCAGATACATTTTCTTTGCCATAGTGAGGAATTTAGGCAGTCAGAGGGAGTTCCCAGAGGAAACCACCTCCCATGGAAAGAAGCAGCAATCAAAACTGGCATTGACAAGGATGCTTTCGCCCAGAGGACATAACACAAGCCTCTCACCCTCAGCTTCCCAAATCTCAGCCCAGGCTTTGATTTATTAAATACCCTCTTGTCTGCTCTGCTTCACTGCCAATAGTAAGGTCCAGAGAACAAGTAGGTGGCAACCAACTGCCAAGTTCACAGGAATCCTGCTGTCATTTGAAGTGTCAAAGCTCACGGGCTCCTATGAGCTTAGCTTTCTACCACTGTGCTGATTGTATCTACTTTCTGTGAAGGTTTGTTTTAATTGTTAACTTGACACAATCCAGAATCATCTGTGACAAGGTTCTCAGTGAGAGACGATCTAGATCTGGTTAGCCTGTGGACATTTCTGTAAGAAATTCTTGTCAATTGGGTTAGTTGAGGTGGGAAGACCCACCTTAAAAGTAGATGGCATTGTTTCGTATGCTGTTCAGAATTGTGTAAAGTGAAGAACAGGAGCTGAGCAGTAAGCAAGCATACATGCATTTTATTTTTTTGAGTATGAGCCTGCCTTTTGTACTGAGACCAGCTTGGTTTACATATCAAGTGCCAAGCCAACCAGGTCTTCAGAGTGAAACCTTGTCCCACAAACAAATGACAACAAAAATAGAAGGTAACTAGGTGTTTGGGGTATAATCATACACACCTATAACCCTAGAATTCCAGGGGCTGAGGCAGGAGGATCCTTAGTTCAAAGGCAGCTTTGGCGTGCGTCAAAACCGTGCCTCAATCAAAAAATGAATGTAAAATGGTAAGAGGATGGATATGGGTATCACTAGCTGCTTCAGGACTCCATCCTGGTGTCCTGGCAGTGAGGGACTGTAACCTGGAACTAAAATTAAAAAAAAAAAAAAAAAAAAAAAAAAACTTTTTCTAAGTTGCTATTTTTTTGTCAGAGTGTTTTTCAAAGCAACTGGAAAGAAAACTAGAATGTTTGTTTATTTATTTAAAGAGAAGTGTTTTTATCACTAAAAAGAATTCCTCAAAATTTCCTAGTTCCCCATGAAGTCAGACATCAATAATACATTTTAAGGCTGTGTGCATTTCCATTCTTTCTGTATTATGGCAGTCCTCAAGGGCAGCCATATTGAATCTCAGCACTAAAAATCTTGGTCAATGTACAGAAGTCTAGAATCTTTTAGTGTTTGGCTAATAATATCTCTTAGGACTTAGTCACTTAGCAAGGGACTTCAAGAGTATACTAACAGCCAACTCATTCCAACTGACCTTGCAGGAAGTTCATGACAGAAATGTTATGTTGAGGAAACCTTTTCTTTCACTGGTTTTACTTTGCAAGCAAGGAATCATCTTGAGAAGCAGGAACCTCTTGAGATATTAGGACAAATAGCAGTATATTCAAACTCAAACCTCCGTGTTATAAGGGGCTAGTCACCTAGCCCTCTGAGCAACATGTATTCCCCCTAAGAAGACTGCTTTAGAATAAGCTGTGTGTCCGTCCACTGGAGGAGTATGTTCACATTGTGCTTTTAAAAATCCAAAACTGATGGCCTGCCATAGTGGCTTATGAGTACAATCTTATAAGTACAATTCAGGAGACAGAAGGATTGCTGAAAGCTGGAGGAGAGGGAGACAGAGAGAGAGAGAGAGAGAGAGAGAGAGAGAGAGAGAGAGAGAGAGAGAGATCCTGTGTCAAAAAATGTGAAATGAGGGCTTGGAAGTGTAGCTTGGTTGGTAGAGTGCTTTCCTAGCATGCATGAAGGTCAGGATTTGAGTTTAGCACCACTTGTGATGGTTTGTATATGCTTGGACCAGAAAGTGGCACTATTAGAAGGTATGGCCTTGTTGGAATAGGTTTGTCATTGTGGATTGGGCTTTAAGACCCTCATCCTAGCTGCCTGGAAGCCAGTATTCTCCCAGCAGCCTTCAGATGAAGATATAGAACTCTCAGCATTTCCTGCACCATGCCTGCCTGGATGTTGCCATGTTCCTACCTTGATGATAATGGACTGAACCTCTGAACCTGTAAGCCAGCCCCAATTAAATGTCGTCCTTATAAGAGTTGCCTTGGTCATGGTGTCTGTTCACAGCAGTAAAACCCTAAGACACCATGTAAACTCTTTGTGGTGGCATATGCTTTAATGCAAGCACTCTTTTAAAGACAGAGGCAGGGGCATCGAAAGTTCAAGTTTATTCTCAGCTGTTTGTTGAGTTCAAGGCCAACCTGGGATATCTGATACCCTGTCTAAAAAGAAACTTCCCAGATGTCTCTTGATGGAAGCCATTGGTTTCAGTCATCATGATCATGACTCCAGCTTTTGAGGGAGTTTCTATCAACTTCAGTGGCTGTTTTCATACCTCACAGATTTAAACACTGTGGTAGGTGTGTCTGTCTCCTTTGCCTCAGAGAGGACCATAAGGATGGTACTCAAGTTGAAAAGCAGAGCTCTAAGAAAACATGTGTGAGTTCCCTGTCCTCAGGGTCAGGGATGTGCACAGAGTTAAGACTGACAATGGGTGAGACTTTATCTAGGGTGATAAGGAGGGGGGCTGGTCTCCTCATTTGGGACTTGCACTTTTCAACATTTCTGATGTTTTTCTTCTCAAAAAGTTGCCCATGTCTCTAAATGAAAACCCTCCATGCACCTGTGTGAGAAGAGACGTGATCAGAGAGCCCAAGAGTTTACCCATCCCTCCCAATTGCCCCCATCTGCCACCTCCAGTATCCCCTAATTGTCCCAATGTTTCTTGTTTATATTCACAGGGTCCCAGTTCTGTGAGGAGGAGGCACTGTCTAATTATATCAGATGATGGAGACCATCTGTAGGTTCAAAAGCTCTTCATACAGTTTCTAGTTCTGGACTTAAAATGCTCACAATGTGGGCTAGTGAAATGGCTCAGTGGTTGAAGCCCTTGGTATACAAGCAAAGAACCAGACTTTAGGTTCCTGGAACCCATATAAATGCCAGATGTGCGTGGCAGCTTGTCTGTTATTCCAGTCTAGGAAGGCAGATGGCTATCACGTCCAGCAGTCTCAGTGAACTCTGGTTCTGGTCAAGAGACTCTGTGTCAATGAATAAGGTGGAAGAAAAATCAAGGAAAATTCTTAACATCCTCAGAGTTCCACACTCACATACATGTTAATGCACCCTGATTATACAGAAACACACACACACACATACACATGCACACACATATACACACACATGCACAGAGAGAGAGAGAGGGGGAGAGAGAGAGAGAGAGAGAGAGAGAGAGAGAGAGAGAGAGAGAGAGACAAACACGAAAAGAAGAAAAAGAAAAAATGGCCAGAATTTAACAATTTCTACTTTGCAAAGTCACTTATTGTTCATTTCTTTCCTCCTTCCATTTCTTCCTCTAATCTTTTCTCTGTCATTTCAGTGGGGTTTACGTATATACATTAGTCAGGGTTCTCTAGAAAAACAGAATCAGTAATATATACAGGCTGGTAGGTTTATCGGATTGTTTTAAACCATGGTATCTTATCTGGATGGTAGAGGGGTGGAGAACCCAGGAGCTGCTCAGTCTGAGAAACTGGGCACCTCTGCAGTCACAGTCTGAGGCTGAATGCCTGGAAACTTCCTGGTGAGTGTGTGGTGTTAAATCCACATGGAGAGGCCACAGAAGCTGGAGTCTGACATTTCCAGGTGATGGCAGCAGTGAACAGGCACCACAATGACAGATGTATTTGCTCAGGCGGAATACAGCTGGCATATGAACCTTCCTCTTCTTCCAACATTTTTTCTATCCAGGCCCCTCAGCTGAATGGGTGGTGCTGTTCTTGTCTAGAGCACTCCTCTTCACTCAGTTGCCGTCACCAATGTCAGTCTCCTCTGGGAATGCCTTGGCAGACATGCACAGAGGGGCTTTCAGTAGTCCTAGACATCTCTCAACCAGGTCAACCATCACAGGAGGGAAGCCAAACGCAAGTGATTTCTGCTTTCCCTCTTTGAAACCTGAGCCCTGGTGGCAGAGTTCCCTGAGCTGAGGGAAGTCCTTTGCAGAACATCTAACAGAGGTTGAAGTGCAGTCTCAGTCCTGCACGATGATTCCCAGGGCCACTTTGACTTTTGTTCCCATCTCCAAAGGAAAGGTCTGTGGCCTAAGAATGATAAGCACTGTGAATTTTTAGAGGTTGGAGTGCATCCCTGAGAGGTGGCAGAGGGGTCTAGCATGTTTTTCAAGGTTAATTGTTTACCACTCCCTTCTTTCTCTCCCCCCACACCTCTCTGTGTGTTCACGTTTATATATGCAGGTACACATGAGTGTGCATCAGAGTGTAGAAGGCCAACGTTGAGTGTCAATCACTTAGATGCTATCCACCTTGCCATTTGAGACAGAGTCTCTCTCTGTGATGGACAGTTCACTGATCAAGCTCACCTGGTTCTCATGTAGACCCCAGGGATCCCCCTGTCTCTACCTCTCCAGTTCCAAGATTACAGGTGGTATCACATCTGGCTTTTTATGTGGAATCTGGTGGTCAAATTTAGGTCCTTAGCCCTCTGTGGCAGGTGATTTACCAACTAAACCATCTCTGTACCCCTAATTTTACTATCTTTCAAAAATAATTGTTTTGGTTACATGTATACGTCGAGTACCCTGTGAAATGTTGATGCTCCTATACAGTGGGGAATAATCAAAACGGGGTAGTTAATGGTAACCTTCCTTAAACATTTTTTTAAAAGCATTGAGGCTGAATTAGTTTAACTTTATGCATCTTCCCTCAAGACAGCCTCAGGTTGACTTAGTAGTAGTTGACTTAATAGTAATTCTCCTTCATGCCTATGGGGTTTACATGCAGTACATCAGTGGCCTGAGACAGTCTCTTATTTAGAGGGAGCAGTGGTGAAGAACATGTTCAACTTCCTAGGAGTCACCAGGCATTTAAGAAACACAAATCCCTGCTCTATGGAAACTTTCCCACTGGATCTCTAAAGCTTGAACTTATTCCAGCATGTTGAGGCACATATAACTACAGCAGTGCAAGTGTTCCGGAGAGTGATACCCAATAGACAAAGCTACCGGCCCAGGTCTCCAGGTGCCTGTTGGATCTCCACAATCAACATAAAGCTTGCACTCAGCTTAGTTTTTTGAGATTACAAGTGAGAAGCAACCCCATGTGGGCAGCACTTCTGTTGTGCAGGGGGAAAGCATACTTTTTGCTCACTCTGGACTCAGTGATTCCTGTCTCCCCAAGAGCTACTTTTGTAACTTTGTTTTAGGGCTATCATTCTTATAGAAACAGAAATGTTCAAAACTTCTGCAGACATTGTCTTTCATCTCACTAGGGTGTTCTCCTCCCTCCTCTGCCACTAACTGCAAGATGCTGTTCTTCCATGGCTGTTTCAATGGAAGAACTTCTTGGGGAGCATAAGCAACTGGAAATGGAATGAGTAGCAATGACAAAAACTGCTATCATGGTTACTGTGGCCAATCTCAGCCCCTGGCTCCCAATTCTGTGCCTAACACTGAACTATGGCAGTTTACGGATATTAACAATTAATTATGCCCACCACCACAGCTCAAGCTTGGAGAACCTCTCTATATCAATAAGAAACTGAGGCTTAGAAATGGAAAACAAACTTATTCCAGATCACACCCAGATCCATCCTCCCAATAGAGTTCAGTTTCCCCCATGATTTAGATGTTGTTAGGGTTAGGGGAGATTGGACAGAGATGAACTGGTCTGGGATTCAGCAGTCCAAGAACCATTGTTCTCTAAAGCCTCAAAGGGTCTTCTACCCATCCAATAAACACCATGACTAGAATATTAAGGTCTTTCTCAATAAACGCCATAAGTGCTCAAACAAAAGGGAAATAAACAATGTCAACCATATCTCCAAAAACCAGAGCGAGTGGATGCTCTGAATGCTTAGAATACTTGTGGCATCCTTTGTGGGGCCCACAGCTCAGAAGCAGACACAGAGAAACAAGGTAGGGGTAGGAGAATGGCTCAGTCAGTAAAGTGCTCTCCTTCCTAACAGTTGGACCTGAAATTGATCCCTAGGACTCAAATAAAAACATCCAGGCTTAGCACTACACACTTACAGTTCCAAGCCAGGGCAAAGACAAGTGGGTCCTCAAGGGTTACTGGTCATCTACACTAGCCTGCTTGACACTCTTGAATGGTAAAATGCCTTAGTTTCCATAAATAGATGATAGATAGATAGATAGATAGATAGATAGATAGATAGTTAGATAGATAGATGGTGGTTGACCCTTGGTAAATGACCAGAGGTTGACATCTGTCTTCCACACACATACATACACATATGCATGCGCACAGACATGCACACACACACTCAACAGATGCAATGGTAGCAGCACTGATGGGTCCTCTCCGGCCCTGATTTTAGCCATCTTCTAGTGTCTGAGGTAGGGGGAGTTGACCAAGCTTAAGGGTAGTGAGCAACTGCTATCACCCTTCTCCCCACAGTGATTTCAATAATTCACTATTAAGCAAAGGTCTGCCCTTCCCCTTCCTATACTCAGTGAGAATGCATTCGATTTGATCAGGTATTCTGTGTGCTCCATGCTTTACCCATCACATGACTTCATCTTCAGTTCATCTTTGGATTGAAATGCCACCATCTTTTCTGATATGTAGGGGGAACCACTCTCAGCTCTGCTGGGTGCTTGGTCAAAGATCGTATGGGGGAAGCATCGTCCAGCTAGGACAAATATGTGTGTACAACAGCTAAGCTCTCATCTTGAGACCAGAGTACTTGAGCAAATGTAACCTTCCCCTTGTGAGAGAGATCCTGTGTTCTCTCTCCCCCTCCTCCATGTGCTGCTTGACTCTGGTTCATGTCCCGCAGGAATGGTAAAAGAATCTTCTGCATTCTACAGGAATAAGTGGGAAGAGCTAAGCTTGTTTTCATAGCAGCTTAATGCTTGGTGGAGACAGTGAAAGGCCCCTCTGATTCCATCTGGAGGAGGCTCGCCGCTTTAGAGCCTTGAGTCTGTGGACACTGAAAGAACCAATACTGGGGTTACCTTTGATGTCTCTTCTCAGCCTGTGATATGGCTCAGATGAGCCATGAACAGTCTCAGATGGTAAAGTATACAGACAAAGCTGCTGCACAGAGGGCAGAGGGCAAAGATGTGGATCTGAACAGAGGTATAAAAACAGAGAGTGGATTGGGTATGGTGGTTAATATCAATTCCACAGAATCTAGACTCACCCACACCGCAAGCCCCTAGGGGTATCTCTGAGGGAGGAGGTTCTAGAGTAGGTTGACTGAGGTAGGAAGACCCATTGCTAACTCTGGTCAGTGCTATCACACAGGCTGAGACCTCAGGTTGAATAAAAGGGGAGAGCGAGGCAAGTACCAGCATTTATCTGGTTGCAGATGCAGTGTGACAGCTGCTCACACCCCCACAGCCACACCTTCCCCACCATGACAGACTGCCCTCACACTGCGTGCTTGAGGAACCCTCCTTCCTTCCTTCCTTCCCTCCCTCCCTCCCTCCCTCCCTCCCCTCCCTCCCTCCCTCCTTTCCTTCCTTCCTTCCTTCCTTCCTTCCTTCCTTCTTCCCATTGTTTTTGTTAGATAGTTTGTCAAGGAATGATACAAGTGTTATAAGACACTACAGATGTCTGCACACATCTGTAATCCTAGTACTCATGAGGATGAGGCAGGGTGATTTCAAGTCTGAGGCCAACCTGGAACACATAGCAAGACTATCTCAAAAAACAACCTACATCCCAGAAAAAGATAAGGAAGGTAAATTATACTTCAAGTTTAAATACTACACCCAGCCCCACCTTATACTCTAGCTCTCTCATCCCTCAGCACTGCACTCTCTCTGTCTCTGTCTCTGTTTCTGTGTTTGTTTGTGTCTGTCTCTGTGTCTCTGTTACTCTCTGTGTCTCTCTGTGTCTCTCTGTCTTTGTCTCTCTCGGTCTGTCTGTCTGTCTGTCTGTCTCTGCCCCTCCTCCTTCCCTCCCTCCCCCCACTCTTTCTCTCTCTCAGACATAGTCTCACCATGTAGTCCTGGCTGGCCAGACAGATCAGGCTGGCCCAGACTCACAGAGTCTGCCTGCCTCTGCCTCCTAAATGGTGGGATTAAAGATGCAAATGGTGGGATTAAAGGTGTGCCCCACCAGGCTCTGGCACTGTTCCTTCTCTTTGTCACAGCAATAGCTATTTTTAGACTTCAATGCAAGCCTACCCTGACTTTTCAGACCATATCAAATCGCCACATTTTAAGTCTCCCTGTGAACAAACATATTTCCTTCCCATTCTCTGGTCAAGTTAGCATGTTCACATGCATTTCTAAATTCACTTGATAACATTCATGTTCCCCATTAGCCAGCAGCTTCATAAGGACAAGTCTGGGCTCCTTGGTTTTCATCATTGCTTCTGATGTGTCTGGAAAGGTGCCATACACACAGTATGAACTCAATAAATAGTATCATGAATATGTCACAGATGAGAGACAGAGCA
>NW_023045407.1:0-34144 GCF_011762505.2 Arvicanthis niloticus | reverse complement strand
CCACAGTCCACAATAATGACAAACATCCCACTTTCCAAAACAGGGATTGTCCTCCTAACTGTCCACACAGGGACATCCTCTCCACTATCCACCACAGGGATGTACTTCCCACTGTTCACCACAGGACGTCTCCCCACAGTCCACCACAGGGATTTCTCACCACTGTACACCAGAGGGAGTTCCTCCCCACTGTCCACCAAAGGGACTTACTTACCTCTGTCCACCACAGAGTCATCCACACCAATGTCCAGCACAGTGAGGTTCTTCCCACTGTTCACCAGAGGACATCCTCCCATTGTGAACCACAGAGAGTTCTTCTCCACCTTCCACCACACGGATGTCCTCCCCACTGTCGACCACAGGGACGTCCTCCCAACTGAATACCACAGGGACATCCTCCCCACTGTCCCCACAGAGATGTCCTTCCCACTGCCCAACACAGGGACATCCTCTCACTATCCACAACAGAAATTTCCTCTCACTTCCACCACAGGGACGTCCTTTCCACTGTCCACCAAAGAAACTTTTTTCCCACTGTCCACCTCATGGAAGCCCTCACAAACTGTTTACCACAGGGACATAATCCCCACTGTCCACCACAGGGAACTCCTTCACCACTGTCCACAACAGGGACATCCTCCCGACTGTCCACCACAGTGATATCCTCACCACTGTCCACCACAGAAAGATCCTCTCCACTCCAAAATGAGGACCTCCTCAACACTGCCCACCACAGGGATATCCTTCCAACTGTCCACCAAAGTAACCATCTACAAACCCCCCACCCCAGGGCATCCTTCCCACTGTCCACCACAGGGACATCCTCTCTAATGTCCACCACAGAAACTTCCTACACAGTGTTCACCAGAGGGAGGTCCTCCTCACTGTCCATGACAGGGACGTCCTCCTGTGTAGCACAGGATCTTTATTACCTCTGTCTACCACATGGTCGTCCATTCCAATGTCTATCCCAGTGATGTTCTTCCCACTGTCCACCACAGGGTCGTCCTTGGCACTGTTCAAAATAGGGTCGTCCTTTTCAGTCAACCATAGTGACGTCCTTCCAACTGTCCACCAATGAGATGTACTTCCCACTGTTCACCACAAGGACCTCCTTTCCATTGTTCAACAAAGGAATGTCCTTCCCTCTGTCCACCACAGGGACATCCGACAAAGTGTCCACCACAAGGCAACCTCCCCACTGTCCAACACAAGGACATCTTTCCCACTAACCACAACAGGGACATCTTAACCACTGTCCACAACAGTGCCGTTCTTCCCACTGTCCACCACAGAAAGGTCCTCTCCACTGTCCACCACAGGGATATCCTCCCCACTGCCCACCACTGGAACTTCCTTCCATTTGTCCACCACAGGAAGGTCCTCTAGACTGTACATCACAGTGACAACCTTTTAACTGTCTACCAGTGAAACGTCCTCATCACTGTCCACCAGAGTGATATCTTTTGCAAGGTCCACCACAGAGACTTCCTCCCCACTGTCCACCTCAGGGACGTCCTTCGACTGTCCACCACTGGAAAGTCCTTTCCAATGTCCACCAAAAGTACATCCTTCCTACTGTCCACCACAGAGATGTCCTCCCAACTGAACACCACAGGAACATCCTTCCCACTTTCCACAACAGGGACCTCCTTCCCACTGCCAAACACAGGGACATCCTTACCACTGTCCAAAACAGAAATGTCCTCTCCACTGTCCACCGTAGCGATGTCCTTCCCATTGTCCACCAAAGGGACTCCCTTCCCAATGTCCACAACAAGGACATCCTCCCCACTGTCCACCACATGAAGTCCTTTATACTATCCACCACAGAATCATCTCACCACTGTCCACCACAGTGATGTCTTTCCCACTGTCCTCCATAGAGAGATTCTCCTCGCTCTCCACCACAGGGATATCCTTCCAAGTGTCTACCAAAGGATGTACTACCGATTTTCCACCACAGGGATGTCCTCGAAACTGTACAACACAGTGACCGCCTTTCCCTGCCACCTGGCCCGCACTTCCTGGTTTAGCAAAGGGCTGTAATGCTTCAGAATCCGCTGGCTCTCCCAGAGCCTGCCTGGAATGCTGGACTGCCTCCTTGTCAGCTGGTCGGCTCCTTATCGGCCTAGCCTGAGCCTGGACTAGTTTAGCTCAGAGAAACAGGGGCAACACCTGGAAGAGACCAGTCACTGACAGGGCACCAGAGGCAGCGGCAGGGGCAGGCAATCTCCCCTTCCTGCATGTGCCCTGCCCCCAGCAGAGAGACTGTCATGGGACACCCTCCAGAACAAGGGTCCTACAGTCTACCACAGATACATTGTCATCCCTGTTCATCAAAGAGATATCCTCCCCACTGTCTAATACAGGGATGTCCTTTCCACTGTCCAAAACAGGCACATACTACATATGGTTCAACACAGGGACATCCTCCATTGTACCACTGGGACATCCTCTACACTGTCCACCACAGAGAAGTACTCTCCATTCTCCACAACATGAACATCCTCCCACTGTTCATGACAGAAATGTCCTCAACACCGTCCACCACAAAGATGTCCTCCTCTCAACCAAAGGGATGTAATTCCCACTGTCAACCACAGGGACTTACTCCACACTGTCCACAACAGAGACATCCTCCCCAATGTCCACCACAGGAACATACTTCCCACTGTCTACCACAGAGATGTCCTTCCCAATGTACTCCACAGGTATGTTTTTCCCACTGTCCACCATAGAGACATCCTCTCCACTGTTCACCACAGGGACATCCTACCCACTGTTCACCACAAGATGGTCTTCCTGTGTACCACAGAAACATCCTTACCACTGTCCACCACAGGGGTGCTCTCACCACTGTCCACCATAGGGTCTTTCTCTTTACTGTCCACCACATGGACATCCTCGCTACTGTGCAAATCAAGGACATCATCCTGTGCAGCACTAGGACATCCTCACACTGTCTACCACAGAGATGTCCTCTGCATTGTCCACCACAGGGACATTCTCCAAACTGTCAACTGCAGGGACGCCCTTCTGAGCACCACTTGAACATTCTCTCCACTGTCCACCAAAAGTACGTTCTCGCCATTGCCCAAAACAAGATGTCTTCCCTACTGTCCACCACAGGGACGTCCTCCTCAATGTCCACCACAAGGATGTTTTACTGTGCCCAACAGTAATGTCTTCCACACTGTCCTTCATAGATGTCCTTTCAACTGTCCACAACAGGGATGTCCTCCGCATTATCCAGCAAAGGTACATCCTCCTTACGGTCCACCACAGAAACGTCAGCCTCATTGGCCACTAGAGAAATGTTCTCTCCACTTTCCAACCCAGGGACATCCTCCTCACTGTCCACCACAGTGTCATTCTCCTGTTCACCACAGGGACATTCTGCCAACTGTCCCCCGCAAAGACAACCTACCAATGTCCAACACAGGGTCCTCCTCCTCACTGTGCAACGAAGAGGTATCCTACCACTGTCCACCACAGAAACTTCCCCCCACTGTCCACTACAGGGCCGTCCTCCCCACTGTCCACCACTGTGAATTTCTCTCCACTGTCAACCACAGGGACCTTCTCCCCACTTTCCACCAAGGGACATCCTTCCCACTGTCCTCCAAAGATAAGTGCTCCCCACTGTCCACCACAGGGATGTCCTTCCCACTGTCCACCACAAAAACGTCCTTCTGTGCATCAAAGGACATCCTCCCCACTGTCCACCACAGAGATGTCCTTTTCACTGTCCACACCAGGGACAACTTTCCCACTGTCCACCACAGGAACGTCCTCCTCACAGTCCACCAAAGGCCATCTTTCCACTGTCCACCAGAGGGATGTGCTATCAACTGTACACCACAGGGATATTCTCCCTACTGTCCACCACAGGTTCATCCTTCTGTGTACCACAGAGATGTCCACCACATTGTCCACCACAGAAACATCCTCCCTACTGTCCACCACAGAAACATGCTACCCACTGTCCATCACAAAGACGTTCTCCACACTGCACACCACAAAGACGGCCTTCTGACTGTTCACCACAGTGAATTTCTCCCCACTGTCCACCATAGGGACATACTCCCCACTGTCCACCCCAAAGACATCCTCCCCGCTGTCCACCCCAAAGACATCCTCCCCACTGCTCACCCTACATATATCTTCCTCACTGTCAAACTCAAGGTCCTCCTTCCCACTGTCTACGACAAGGATTTTTTTCCTCTGTATAACACAGGACGTCCTCCCCATTTTCCACAACAGGGACATCCTTCCTATGGTCTAACACCAGAATCTCCTTTCCACTGTCGACCACAGAGATGCCCTCTCCACTGTCCAGAACAAGGATGACCTTCTTACTGTCCACCAAGGGACGTTCTCCTCACTATCCACCACAGAAATATCCTGTGCACTGTGCAGCACAGTGACGTCCTTTTTATTGTCCACCACAGAGACGTCCTCCTGTGCACTACAGGAACATCCTCCCCACTGTCCACAACCAGGATGTCCTCCCCACTGTCCACTTCACTGAAATCTTCTCCACTGTCCACCACAGGGAAAAACTCCTGTGCACCATAAGAAAGTTCTGGCCATTGTCCACCTCAAAGATGTTATTTCCACTGTTCACCACAGAGATGTCCTCCTCATTGTCCACCACAGGGATGTCCTCCTCATAGTCCACCAGAAATAAGTCCTTCACACTGTTTACCTAAGGGACACCTACCTCACAGTCCACCACAGGGGTATTCTCACCACTGTTTACCAAAGGGACATCCTCCCCACTGTCCACCACAGGGACAACCTCTCCACTGTTCTGATCAGGTATGTCCTTCTCACTGACCAACACAGAGATGTTTTTCACACTGTCCACCACAGGGACATCATCCAGGGCACCACAAAGAGGTCAACCCCCACTATAAATAACAGGGACATCCTCTTCACTGTCAGCAAGAGGCCCATCCTCCCCAATGTCCACCTCATGGACATCCTCCCCACTGTCCACCACAGGAATGTCCTTTCTACTGTCCACCACAGGAATGTCAACCCCATTGTCTACCACAGAAATGTTTTCCTCAGTGTCTACAACAGAGAAGTCCTACCCACTCTTCACCACAGGGACTTCATTCTCACTGACCACCACAGAGACTTCCTCAACACTGTCCACCACAGGGACCTCCTCCCCATTGACCACCACAGGGAAGTCTTCCTCATTATCCACATTAGGAATGTCCTCCCCTCTTTCCACCACGGGGTCTCCTCTCCAATGTCCACCACAAAAATGTCCCCCTCTTTTCACAACAAAACTCCTACAGTTTACCAAAGGGACGCCATCCCCACTATCCACCAGACAGATGTCCTCCCCACACTCCACCACAGTGAAGTTTTTTCAGTGTCCACAACAGGTACATCCTCTCTGCTGTCCACACAGTGATGTAATTTCCACTGTCCAACACAGAGATATTCTCTGCACTGTCCTACACAGAGATGTCCTCCTTATCATTCACCACAGGGATGTCCTACTGGGCAACACAGGAAGTCCTCCCCACTGTCCACCAAAAGGATGTTCTCCCCAGTGTCCACACTACTGAAATCCTCCTCACTATCCACCACAGGGATTTCCTCCTCACTGTCCACAAGAGGTAAGTCCTTCAAACTGTTTAACTAAGGGATACCCACCTCACTGTCCAACACAGGGACCTCATCCCCACTGTCCACCACAGGGATGTCCTCCCCACTGTTCGTCACAGTGATGTCCTCCTCACTGTCCTCAACAGGGAAGTCCTTTCCCATGTCCTACTAAGTGACGGCCTCCCCACTGTCAACCACATAGACATTTTACTCAAGAGGGAAGTCCTCCACATTGTCCACCTCAGTGACGTCCCTTTTACTATCCACCACTGGGACGTACTCCACAGTGTCCGCCACAGGAATGTCCTTTCCACTGTCCACCAAAGGGACAATTTTTCTGCACTGTACACCAGAGGTACTTACTACTCACTGTCTACCACAGGGATGTCTTCCCAATGGTCCACCACAGGGAAATCCTCCTGTGCACCACAAGAACGTCCTCCTCATGGTACAGCACAGAGGCGTCCTTTTCATGGTCTACCACAGAAAAGTCCTCCCCACTGTCCACCACAGGGACATTCTCCCCACTGTCCACTACAGGGACATTCTCCTGTTTACCACATTGACGTCCATACTACTGTCCACCTCAGAAACGTCCTCCCCACTTCCCACCACAGGGAAATCCTCCCCACTGTCCACCATAGGGAAGTCCTCCCCACTGTCCACCACAGGGACGTCATACCCAATGTCCACCAGAAATACTTCATTCTGTGTAACACAGAGATGACCTCCCCACTGTCCAAAACATAGGTGTCCTCCCTGTTGACCACCACAGGGATGTCCTTCACACTGTCCACCACAGTAATGTCCTCCACAGTGTCCACCACAAGGACTTCCTCCCCACTGTCCACCACAGGGACATCCTTTCCACTGTCCACCACAGGGATGTCCTCCACACTGTCCACCACAGGTACATTATTTGAACTGTCCACCAGAGTGACAGGCACCCCACTGTCCATCACAGAGATATTTTTCCCAGTGTCCAATACAGGGACATCCTCCTTTGTACCACAGGGACGTCCTTACCACTGTTCACCAAAGAGGCATCCTCCCCACTGTCCAGCACAGGGATGTCCTCCCCACTGTCCACCACAATGTTGTCCTCCTAGACACCACAGGAACCTCCTCCCCACTGTCCACCACAGGAACTTTCTCCCCACTGTCCCAAACAGAGACGTCTTCCCCACAGTCCATAACAGGGACATCCTATAGACTGTCCACCACAGGAATGTCCTCCTCACTGTCAACAACAGTGAAATCCTTGCCAATGTCCATCACAAGGATATCTTCCTGACTGTCTTCCACAGGCACATTCTCCTCACTGTCTTCAACTGAGAAGTCCTTACCAGTGTCCACTCAGAAAATTCCTTTTTACTGTCCACCACAGGGACCTCCTTTCGAGTGTCCACCACAAGGAATCCTCGCCACTGTCTGCCACAAATGCATCCTCACCAATGTCCACCCCAAAGACATCCTTCTGTATAATACAGAGATGTCCTTCACACTGTCCACCACAAGGATGTCCTCCCCACTGTCCACCACAGGGAAACCTTACCCACTCTCCACCTCAGAAACGTCTTTCCACCTGTCCACCACAGAAATGTCCTTTCCACTGTCCACATTAGGGACATCCTCCAAACTGTCCACCACAGGTACGTCCTCCCCACTCTCCACCACAGGTACATACTTCTCAGAGTCCACCACAGTGATGTCCTCACCATGGTCCACCACGGGGATAGCCTTGTCACTGTCCACCACAGAGACATTCTTCCCAGTGTCCACCAAAGTGACATCCTCCCTACTGTCTACCAATGTGATATCCTCCTCACTGACCACCACAGAGATGTCCTCCACAGTGTCCACCAAAGTGATGTCAGCCTTATTGTCCACCACAAGGTCATTTTCCTGTGTACCACAGAAACATTTTCCAAACTGTCCACCACAAGGACATACTCTTCACTGTCCTAAACACTGAAGTCCTCCCCTCTGTCCACTCAGGGATGTCCTCCTTACTGTCCACTCAGGGACATCCCCCCAACTGTCCATCACACAGATATCATACCCATTATTCACCAAAGGGATGTCCTTCTCACTGTCCACTAAAGGGATTATTCATGCCCAGCTAATACACTGTTTATACAAAAATCATAGAACATGTCTTAATTTAAACTGCACAAGTAATGTGGATTTAGTGTTTTCAGCACTCTAATAGTTGTCTGTAACTCAGGTAGTACATATGCTTTTTTCCTTGGTTATTTTTACAGACCGGAACTGCCTTCCTATGTATCATGCATTTTAGCTGCAATACAGGTACTTATTTGTACATAGTATACAAAAAAAGAACAATGCTTGGCCAGATAACACAGTGTTTATACCAAAATCAAAAGAACAAGTCTTAACTCAAACTGCACAAGTAACATGCATTTAGTTTTTTCAGCTCTCTAATATTTGCCTTTAACTCATGTAGTATACATGCTTTTCTTTTTTGTATTTATACAGACGGGTACTGCCTTACATTGTATCATATGTTTTAGCTGCAATACAGGTACTTATTTGTACATGTATACAAAACAAAGCACAATGCTTGGATGGCTACTGCAGTGTTTATACCAAAATCAAAAGAACACCTATTAACTCAAACTGCACAAATAACATGCATTTAGTGTTTTCAGCTCTCTAATAGTTGTGTTTAACTATAGTAGTACACATGGTTTTCTCCTTGGGTATTTATACACTCGGGAACTGCCTTACATTGTATCATGCATTTTAGCTGCAATATAGGTACTTGTTTGTACATGGTATACAAACCAAAGAACAATTCTTGGCTGGCTACTACAGTGTTTATACCAAAATCAAAAGAACATGTCTTAACTCAAACTGCACAAGTAACGTGTGTTTAGTGTTTTCAGGTCTCTAATAGTTGTCTTTAACTCAGGTAGTACACATGTTTCCTCCTGGGTATTTATACAGATGGGTACTGTCTTACACTGTATCATGCATTATAGCTGGAATACAGGTACTTATTTGTACATAGTAAACAAAACAATGCACAATGCTAGGCTGGCTAATACAGTGTTTATACCATAATAATAACAGGTCTTAACTCAAACTGTACATGTAACATGCATTTACTATTTTCTGCTCTCAAATGGTTGTTTTTAACTCACATAGTACACAAGCTTTTCTCATTGGGTTTTTATACAGGTACATCCTCTTCACTTTCCACCACAGAAACGTCCTTCAAACTGTCCACCACTAAGATGTCCTTGCCACTGTCCACCACAAAGACTTCCTCCTGTGTACCACAAAAAGGTCCTTTCCACTGTCCAACACAGAGGCTTCCTCCCCATTGACAACCACAGAGATGTCCTTCACAATGTCCACCACAGAGATGTCCTCTCAAATGTCCACCACAGGAACTTTCTCATATGCACCACAGGGATGTCCTCCCCACTGTCCACCACAGAGGTGTGCTCCCCAGTGTCTACTACAGTGAAATCCTACACACTGTACACCACAAGGACATCCTCTTCACTGTCTACTATAGGGACATCCTTTCCATTGTCGATCACATGGATGTACTCCCCATAAAGGGGAAGTCCTCCCCACTTTAAACTTCTGGAATGTCCTACCCACTATCCACCACAGTGGAATTTTTACCACTGTCCACCACAGTAATATCCTCCCGACCATCCACCACAGTGTCATCCTCATGTGCACTACAGGGACTTCCTCCCCACTGTCCACCACAGAGACATCCTCCCTACTGTCCACCACAGGGACGTCCTTCTCACTGTGCATCACAGAAATGTCCTCCCCACTGTCCATCACAGAAACGTCCTCCCCACTGTCCAGCACAAGAACATCCTCCCAAAGCCCACCAAAAAAACGTCCTCCTCTCTGTCTACCACAGTGAATTCCTTCCCCCACTGTTCACCACAAGTACCTCTTTTCACTATCCAACACAGGGACATTCTATCCACTGTCCACTATAGAAATGCTTTCCCCATTGTACAACACAGTTTAATACTCTACACTGCTTACCTAAGGGACACCCACCTCACTGTCCACCACAAGAATATCCTCCACACTATATACCACAGGAATATTCTCCCATGAGTCTAACAAAAGGAATTCCTCCCCACTGTCCACCAAGGGAGTTTCCTCCACACAGTCCACCATAGGTATGTCCTCCTAACTGTATACAACAGGGAAGTCCTCCCACTGTCCACAACAGGGATATCCTCCCGATAGTCTACCACAGGGACATCCTTCACACTGTCCACAACTGGGAAGTCCTTTCCACTGTCCAACTCTGGGATGTTCGTCTTACTCTCCACCACAGTGACTTCCTCCCCTGTGTCCACAAGAGGGACATCTTCTACAGTGTCCATCACAGAGATGTTCTTCCCACTGTCCACAAGTATGTCTTCCCCAATGTCCACAACAGGTAGGTCTTTCTCACTGTATACAAAAGGTAAGTCCTCCCCACTGTCTATCACAGGGATGTTTTCCTGTGTACCACAAGGACGGCCTCCTCACTGTCCACCACAAGCCTGTCCACCTCACTGTCCACCACAGGGACATTTTTCCCACTGTTCACCACAGGGAAGTCCTACCTACTGTCTACATTAGAGACTTCCTCCCGACTTTCCCCAACAGGTACATCTTCACCACTTTTTACCACAGAGATGTCCTCACCACTGTCCACTACAGTGATCTCCTTTCCAATTTCCACCACAGAGACATTCTCCCACTGTCCAACACAGGGACATCCTCCACACTGTCAACCACAGGGACATCCTCCACACTGTCCACCACAGGGATATCCTCACAACTGTCTACTACAGAGACATTCTCCTCATTGTCCACCACAAAGAAATCCTCCACAGTGTCCACGACAGGGATATCCTCCTTATTTTCCACCACAGGAACATCCTCCTGTGCACTACAGGAACATTATTCCCACAGTCCACCACAAAAACATCCTCCCTTCTGTCCACCACAAGGAAGTTCTCCACACTGTCCACAACAGAGCCATCCTCCTTATTGTCCAATACAGGAATGTCCTCCTTTGCAGCACAGGAACATTCTCTCCACAGTCCACCACAAAAACATCCTCATCACTGTCCACCACAGCTCATCCTTCCAATTGTCAACAACAGAGATATCCTCCCCACTGTCCAAAAAAGGTATGTTCTTCCCATCATCCATGACTGTGACAGCCACCCCACTGTACATCAAAGGGACGTTTTTCTCAGTGTCCTCCACAGGGACATCCTCCTGTGTACAACAGGGACATCCTTACCACTGTCAACTACAGGCGCATTATCCCCACTATCCACTACAGAGATGTCCTCCCCAGTTTGCACCAGAGAAACATCCTTTTGTGCACAACAGAAATGTCCTCACAACTGTCTACCACAGAGATGTCCTCTGCATTGTCCACCACAGGCAAGTCTTTCCCACTTTCCAACAAAGGGACTCCTCCTGTGTACCACAGGAACGTTCTCCCCACTGTCCAAAAGGTCATCCTCCCCAGTGTCCACCAGAGTGAAATCCTACCCCTGTCCACCACAAGGTCATCCTCCCTACTGTCCACTATAGGGACATAATTTCAACTGTCTACCATAGGGACGTACTCTCTCCTGTCCAACAAAGGAAGTCCCCCCCACTGTATACCTCAGGGATGTCCTCTCCACTATCCAGAACAGGGACATTTTCCCCACAGTATACCAAAGAGACGTTCTCCTTACTGTCCACAACAAAGATGTCCTACCCACTGTCCACAACAGGGATGTCCTCCCCACTGTCCACCACTGAGAATTTATCTCCACCATTCACCACTGGGACATATTCCTCATGGTCCCCAAAATGCATGGCCTCCTCACTGTCTACCACAGAGATGTGCATCCCACAGTCCATAAAAATGTCCTCCCCACTGTCCACCATAGGAATGTTCTCTGCAACTGTCCACCACAGAAATGTCCTCCTCACTTTAGACAACAAAGAAGTCCTCCCCACTTTCCATCACAAGGATATCTTCCTATGAACCTCAGGAACTACCTAACCACTGTCCTCAGCAGGGGCATCCTAAACACTGACCACCACAAGGACATCTTCCACACTTTCCACCACAGTGAACTTCTCCCCACTCTCCACCACCGGCATATCCTCCTGGGCACTGCAGGAACATCCTCCTCACTGTCCACCACAAGGATATCCTTCTCACTGTCCACCCCACTGAAATACTCTCAACGGTCGACCACAGAGACATCCTTCTCACCCTCCACCACAGGGAATTCCTCCTCACTGTCCAGCAGAGGGAAGTCCTCTCCACTATCCACCACAGGGAATTCTCCCTCACTGTCCACCAGAGGGAAATCTTCAGCACTGTTTACCTAATATACACCCCCTCACTGTCCACCACAGGGATATCCTTCCCACTGTTTACCACAGGGAAGTCCTCGCAACTGTTCACCACACGGACATCCTCGCCACTGTCCTAAACAGGGACGTCCTTCTGTGCTCTACTGCAATGTCCTCCCTATTGTCCCCCACAGATGTCTTTTCCAGTGTCCACAACAGGGACATCCTCCCCACTGTCTACCACAGTTACATCCTCCCCACAGTCCACAAAGAAACATCTTTTCCACTGTCCATCACAGTGGCATCCTCCTCATTGACCACCACCGAAACATCCTATCCACTGTCCACAAGAGAAATGTACTTCCCACTGTCCACCACAGGAACGTCCTCCCCACTACCCATCACAAGGACATCCTCCCTAGGGTCCACCACTGGGACGTACTCCTCACTGTGCACCACAGAGATGTCCTCCCCAATGTCCACCACAGAAACTTCCTCCTCACTCTCCACCACAAAACGTCCTCCCAATTGCCGACCCTAATACGTCCTCTTCACAGTCCACCACAGTGAATTCCTCCCCACTGTCCACCACAAGAACCTCTTCTTCACTATACAACATGGACATCTTCCCCACTGTCCACTATAGATATGTTTTACCCATTGTCCACCAAAGTTTAATCCTCAACACTGTTTACCTAAGGGACACCCACCTCACTGTCCACCATAGGAATATCTTCCCCATTGTTTACCACAGGGACATCCTCCCCAGAGTCCACCATAGGGACACCGTTCCCACTTTCCAACACAAGAGTGTCCTCTCCACACTCCACAAGAGGTATGTCCTCCTCATGGTATAAAACTGGGAATCCTTTCACTGTCTACCACAGAAATGTCCTTCACACTGTCCACCACAGGAATTCCCTCCTCACTGTCCACCAGAGGGAAGTCTTCCACACAGTTTACCTAAATGACATCTACCTCACTGTCCACCACAGGGATATGCTCCCCACCGTTTACAACAGGGATATCCTCCCCACTGTCTACCATATGGATGCCCTCCTTACTGTCCACCACAAAGATATCCTCCACACTTCACCACAGGGACGTCCTCCTGTGCACTACAGGGATCTTCTTCCCACACTCCATCACAAAAACCTCCTCCCCATTGTCCATCACAAAGAGGACCTCCACACTGTCCACCACAGGGACATCCTCCTTATTGCCTACTACAGGGACATCCTCCTGTGCACCACAGGAATATTCTCCCCACAGTCCACCAAAAAAAGTCCTCCCCACTATCCACCCCACTGAATTCATCCCCACTGTCCACCACAGGAATGACCTTCCCACTGTCCACCACGAAAATTTCTTCCTCACTGTCCACCAGAAAAAAAGCCCTTTCCACTGTCCACTATGGGGATTTCATCCCCACTGTCCACCACAGGGATGTTCTTTACACTGTCCACCACAGGAATTTCCTCCTCACTGTCCATCAGAGGGAAGTCCTCCACACAGTTTACCTAAATGACATCCACCTCACTGTCCAAAACAGGGATAGGCTCCCTACCATTTACAACAGGGATATCCTCCCTACAATCTACCACAGGGATGTCCTCCTTAGTGTCCACAACAGGGATGTCCTCCCCAGTGTCCACCAGAGGGACATCCTCGCCACTGTCCACCATTGGTATGTCCTTCACACTGTCCACCACAGAGATGCCCTCCACACTTTCTGCCACAGAGATATCCTCCAAACTGTCCACCACAGGGACTAACTCCTGTGTACAACAGGGATGTCCTCCCCAGTGTCCACCACAGGGGTGTCCTTCCCACTGACCAACACAAGGAGATGCTCCACATTGTCCAAGAGAGAATTTTCCTCCCCACTGTTCACCACTGGGACATCTTCCAGAATATCCACCACAGTCTTATCCTTCTGTGCACCACAGGGACGTCCTCCCCACTGTCTACAAAAGAGATGTCTTACCCACTGTCTACCATAGCACATCCTTCTCACTTTCAGACACAGAGATGTCTTCCCCACTGTCCAGCAAAGTTATGTTCTTCCCATATTCCACGAAAGTGACAGCCACCCCACTGTCCATCAAAAAGATGTTTTCCACGGTGTCCACCACAGTAACATCCTCCTGTGTACAACAGGGACCTCCTTACCACTGTCCACTACAGGGTCTTTATACCCTCTGTCCACCACAGGAATTTCTTCTCCACTGTGCACCAAAGGAACATGCTTCTGTGCACAAAAAAAAAACATCCTCCCCACAGTCCACCAAAGAGATGTCTTCCTCCCTGTCCACCACAAGGACATCTTTCCCACTGTCCACCACAGGGATGTCCTCCTGTGCACCACAGGAATGTTCTCCCCACTGTCCAAAAGGTTGTCCTCCCCATTGTCCAGTACAGGGAAATTCTCCCCACTGTCCACTACAAAAATGTCCTCCCCATTTTTCACTATAGGAACATCCTTAGAACTGTCCACACAGGGACATACTCCTCACTGTCCACCAAAGGGAACTTTTGCTCACTGTAAACCTCGGGGATTTCCTCTCCACTATCCACCACAGGGACATTTTTCCCACTGTCCACCAAAGGGATGTTCTCTTCACTGTCCACAGCAGAAATATCCTACCCACTGTCCACCACCAAAAATTCTTCCCCACTGTCCACCACAAGGACGTATTTTTCATGGTCCACCACAGACATGGCCTCCCTACTGTCTACCACAGAGATGTGAACCCCAGACTCCCCAAAAAAGTCCTGCCCACGGTCTACCACAGTTACGTCCTCCCCACTGTCCACCAAAGAAACATCCTTTACACTGTCTATCACAGTGGCGTCCTCCTCATTGACCACCACCAAAACATCCTCTCCACTGTCCACCACAGAAACGTACTTCCCACTGTCCAACATAGGGACATCCTCCCCACTGTCCACTACAGTGTCATCCTCATGTGCACCACAGGTACATTTTCCCCACTGTCCATCACAAGCACATCCTCCCTACTGTCCACCACAGTGATGTATTCCTCTCTGTGTACCACAGAGATGTCCTCCCCCTGTCTATCACAAGGATGTCCTTCCAAATGCCCACCACTAATACATCCTCCTCACTCTCCACCACAGTGAATTCTCCCCCACTGTCCACCACAAGGACCTCCTCTTCACTATCTAACGCAGGGACATCCTTCCCACTGTCTACTATAGAAATTTTCTGCCCATTGTCCACCAAAGGTTAATCCTCCACACTGTTTACCTAACAGACATCCACCACAGTGACATCTTCCAGACTGTCCAACACATGTATGTCCAAAACAGAGATATCCTTCACACTGTATGCCAAGAGATGTTCTCCAAAATATCCACCACTGGGACTAACTACTGTGTACAACAGAGACATCCTCCCCAATATCCACCACAGGGGTGTCCTTCCTACTGACCACCACAAGGATGTAGTCCACACTGTCTAAGACAGAGATGTCATCCTCAATGCTCATCACAGTGACATCCTCTGGACTGTCTACCACAGGAATGTCCTCCCCTCTATCTCCCAAAATGTTGTTCTCCTGTGCACCACAGTGATGTCCTCTCACTTTCCACAATAGGGACGTCCTTCCCACTGTCCACCACAGAAACAGCCTTCTCAATGTCAACCACAGAAATGTCCTTCCCACTGTCCACAACAGGTACATTCTTCCCACAGTCCACAACAGTGACGGCAACCCCACTGTCCATCAAAGGGATGTTTTCCCCAGGTTTCACCACATGGACATTCTGTGCACCACAGAGATGTCCTTACCACTGTCCACCACATGTGTGTCCTCCCCACTGTCCACCAGAGGGATGTTCCCCATTCTCCACCACAGGGACTTCCTTCTCCATGTGCACCACAGGAACATCCTCCTGTGCACAACAGAAACGTCTTCACCACTGTCCACCACAAAGATGTCCTCCTCCCTGTCCACCACAGGTACATTTATCCCACTGTAAACCACAGGGATGTCCTCTAGTGCACCACATGAACATTTTCCCCACTGTCCAAATATCATCCTCCCCAGTGTCCACCACAGAGAAATCTTCCCCATTGTCCAACAGAGGGACATATTCCTCATTCTCCACCACAGCCATGGCCTCCCCCTGTCTACCAAAGAGATGTGCTTCCCACTGTCCACCACAGGGTCATCCTTCCCACTGTCCTCTGCTGAGACGTCCTCCTCACTGTTCACCACAGAGATGTCCTAACCACTGTCTGCCACAGGGATGTCCTCCACACTGGAAACCACAGAAATTTTTTCCCCACTGTTCACCACAGGGACATCCTTCCCAGTGTCCACCACAGCGAAGTCCTGTCACTGTCTACCACATAAATGTACTCCCCATTGTCCACCACAGGGATGTCCTTTTCACTGTCCACCACAAGACCTCCTCCTGTGTAACACAGAGACCTAGTCTCCGCTGTCCACCATAGGGGCGTCTTCCTCTTTTACCACCACAGGGACATCTGCCACACTGTCCAACACAGGGATATCCTCCCCACTCTCCACCACAGGGACTTCCTCCTGTGCACCACAGGATGTCCTCCCCTATGTCCTCAAAAGAGAAATCCTTCCCAATGTCTACCACAGTTACGGCCTCAGCACTGACTACCACAGGTATGTACTTCTCACTTTCCACCACAGAGACATCCTTCCAACTGTCCACCACAGGGACGTCTTCTAGACTTTCCACCACAGGGGTGTCCTCTTGTGTATCATATGGACGTCATTTCACAGTCTACCACAGGGGCGTCCTTCCCACTGTCCAACAAAGGGACATCATTCTGTGTACCACAGGGATGACCTTAACACTGTCTACCACAGGGGTGTTCTTGCAACTGTCCACCACAGGGACGTAGTTCCCACTGTTCACTACAGAAACATCCTCCTCAATGTGCACTAAAGGGACATTCTCCTGTGTACCACAGGTACCTCCACCCCACTGTCCACCACAGAGATGTCCTCCCAATGTCCACCACAGGGACATCCTCCCCACTTTCCAACACAGAGACATCCTCCCCACTGTCCAAGGGACGTCTTCCTGTGCACCAAAAGAACATCCTCCTCAGGGTCCAAAACAAAGACGTCCTTTCCATTGTCCACCATAGGTATGTCCTCCTCACTGTCAACCACAGGTAAGTCCTACCAACTGTCCACAACAGCAACGTCCTCCCCACTGTCCACCACAGTGAGGTTCTTCTCACTGTCCACCACAGCGATATCCTCACTTTCCACCAGAGGGACATCCTTCCCACTGCCCACCACAGTGATGTCCTCCTCACTGTCCATCACAGAGATGTCCTCCCCACTGTCCACCACAGGGATGTCCTCCCCTCCTTAAACCTCAGAGATGGTTTCCCCACTGACCACCACAGGGACATTTTCCACTGTCCACCACAGGGAAATTCTCCTCACTGTCCACCATAGTGATAGTCTCCCCATTGTCTACAACCAAGACGTGCTTGCAACTGTTCACCAAAGGTTGTAATTTCCTCCGTCCACCACAGAGATGTCTTGCTAAATGTCCAACACAGGAACATACTCTCCACTCTACCACAGGATGTTTTTCTCCACTGTCCACCACAGAGATGTCCTTCTAAATGCAAACCACAGGAACATCCTTTCCACCATCCACTACAGGGACATACTCCTAACTGTCCTCCACGGGGATGTCCTCTCTACAGTCCACAACAAAGACCTTCTTCCCACTGTCTACCACAGGGATGTTCTCCCCACATCCACCGCAGTTTAGTCCTCCCCACAGTCCACGACAGGGATGGCCTCCCCACTGTCCACCACAGGGATGTCCTTCCCAAAATCCACCACATGGAAGTCCTCTCCACTGTTCACAAAAGGGATGTTCTCCCCTTTGTCCACCACAGGGACATTATCTCCACTGTCTACAACAGGGATGTCCTCCTCACTGTCCACCACAGTGAAGTCCTCAACACTGTCCACCACAGGGACATCCTCGCCACATCCACCAAAGGGATGTCCTCCCCACTGTCCACCAAAGAGACGTATTCCACATTGTCCACCACAGGGATGTTCTTCACACTGTCTACCACAGGGTAATCCTCCTCTCTGACCACCACTGTGACATACTTAAAACTGTCCATCACCATGATGTCCTTCCCACTGTGTACCACATGGACATCCTCTGTGAACCACAGGAACGTTCTCCACACTGTCCACAAGTTCGTCCTCCTTACTGTCCACCACAGTGAAATCATCCCCACTGTCAAATACAAAGATGTCTTCACAATGTCCACCAAAAGACATCCTCCCAACTGTCCAACAGAGGAACATCCATCCCTCTGTCCACCTCAGTGATGTCCTTTCCACTGTCCACCAGAGTGAAATCCTTTCCACTGACCATCACAAAGACATCCTGTCCACTGTCCACCACAAGGAAGTCCTTATCTCTGTACACTACAGGGACGAACTTTCTACTGTCCACCACAGGGAAGTCCTCCCAACTGTCCAACACAGAAGCATCCTCCCCACTGTCCACCACAGAAATGTCCTTTTCACTGTCCTCAACAGGGAAGTCCTCTCCACTGTACACCACATGGGAATGCCCTGAATGCCATCCTGTCCTCTCCTCTCTCAGGATGCCCGTCGGTCCTCTTCTCCATCTGGATGCCTTCTCTCTTCTCCTCTTTCCAGATGTTCTTCTGTGCTCTCCTCTCTCAGGAAGCCATTCTGTTTCTCCTCTCTCTGGATGCCCTTCTGTCCTCTCCTCTCTCTGGGTTCCATTCTCTATTCTCCTCCCTCTGGATGCCGTTTTGTTCTCTCCTCCCTCTGAATGACCTTCAGTACTCTCCTCTCTGTGGATGTGTTTCTGTCTTCTCCTATTTCTGGATGCCCTTCTGAACTCTCCTCTCCATGGATTCCCTTTTGATCTTTCCTCTCTCTGGATGCCCTTCTGTTCTCTCCTCTCTCTAGATGCCCTTCTGTCTTCTCCTCACGCTGGATGGCTTTCCGTTCTCTCCACTCTCTGGATCCCTTTTGTCCTCTCCTCTCTCTGGATGCCCTTCTTCACTCTCCTCCATCTAGATGCCCTTCTGTCTTCTCCTATCACTGGATGCTTTTCTGTCTTCTCCTATCTCCCGATGCCCTTCTGTCTTCTCCTCTTTCGGGATGCCCTTCTGTTCTCTTCTCTCTCTAGATGCTATTCTGTCCTCTCCTCTCTCTGGAAGCCCTTCTGTTCTCTTCTCTCCTTGATGACCTTCTGTCCTCTCCTCTCTCTGGATGCCCTTCTGTAATCTCCTCTCTCTTGAGGACCTTCTGCTCTCTCCTCTCACTGGATGTCTTCCTGTCCTCTCCTCTCTCTTGATGCCCATCTGTCCTCTGCTCTCTCTGGATGCCCTTCTGTTCTCTCCTTTTTCTGGATTATCT
This sequence comes from Arvicanthis niloticus, assembly GCF_011762505.2. NCBI lineage: Eukaryota > Metazoa > Chordata > Mammalia > Rodentia > Muridae > Arvicanthis > Arvicanthis niloticus. Next base: position 14,693 of record NW_023045407.1, on the reverse strand, counting down.
TCTGTTCTCTCATTTCCCTAGAGTTTCTTTTGTTCTCTTCTCTTTTGGGATGCCCTTCTTCACTCTCCTCTCTCTGGATGCCCTTCTGTCCTCTCCTCTCTCTGGATGCCCTTCTGTTCTCTTCTCTCCCTGAATGCCCTTCTGTCCTCTCCTCTCTCAGGATGCCCGTCGGTCCTCTTTTCCATCTGGATGCCACCTCTCTTCTCCTATTTACGGATGCCCTTCTGTTCTCTCCTCTCTCTGGATGTCCGTCTGTTTTCTCCTCTCTCTGGATTCCCTTTTTGTCTTCTCCTCTTGCTGGATGCCCATCTCTTCTCTTCTCTCTCTAGATGCCCTTCAGTCCTCTATTCTATCTGGCTGCTCTCTGTTCTCTCCTCTATCTGGATACCCTTCTGTCCTCTCCTCTCTATGGATGCCCTTCTGTTCTCTCCTCTCTCTGGATTCTGTTTTTGTCTTCTCCTGGATTCCCTTCTGCTGGATTCCCTTCTCTTATCTCCTCTCTCTCGATGCGCTTCTGTCTTCTCCCTCTTGATGCCTTTCTGTCCTGTCTTCTCTCTGGATGACCTTTGTTCTCTCCTCTCTAAGGATGCCCTTCTTCCCTCTCCTCTCTCTGGATGCCCTTCTGCCTTCTCCTCCCGCTGGATGCCCTTCTGTCCTCTCCTCTCTCTGGATGCCCTTCTGTTATCTCCTCTCTCACTATGCCCTTCTGTTCTTTTGTCTCTCCACCTTCCCTTGTGTCTTCTCCTCTCTCTGGATGCCAATCTGTTCTCTCCTCTCTCTGGATGCCCTTCTGTCTTTTCCTCTTTCTGAATGCCCTTCTTCTCTATCCTCTCTCTGGATTCCCTTCTGTTCTCTTTCTCTTCAGATGCCCTATTGTCTTCTGCTCTCTCTGGATGCCCTTCTGTTCTCTCCTCTCTCTGGATTCCCTTCTGTCTTCTCCTCTCCCTTGACGCATTTCTGTTCTCTCCTCTTTCTGGATGCCCACCTGTTCTCTCCTCTTTCGGATGCCCTTCTGTCTTCTCCTCTCTCTGGATGCCCTTCTGCTCTCTCCTGTCTCTGGATGCCCTTCTGTTCTCTCCTCTCTCTGGATTCCCTTCTGTCTTCTCCTCTCTCTGGATGCTGTTCTATCCTCTCCTCTCTCTGGATGCCCTTCTGTCTTCTCCTCTCTCTGGATGTACATCTGTACTCTACTTCTCTGGATGACCTTCTGTCTTCTCCTCTCTCCCGATGCACTTCTATTCTCTCCTGTCTCCGAATGCACTTCTGTTCTCTCCTCTCTCTGGATTCCCTCTGTCTTCTCTTTCTCTGAATGCACTTCTGTTCTCTCCTCCCTCTAGATGACCTTCTGTTCGCTACTCTTTCTAGATGCTCTTTTGTTTTCTCTTCTATCTGTATGGCCTCCTTTACTCTCTTCTGTGGATGCAATTCTGACCTCTCTTCTCTCTGGATGCCCTTTGTTTCTCTCTTTTCTCTAGGGGCCAATCTGTTCTCTCCTCTATCTAGAAGCCCTTCTGTAGTCTCCTATCTCCCGATGCGCTTCTGTCTTCTCCTCTTTCTGGATACCCTTCTGTTATTGGCTCCCTCTACATGTCCTTTTGTACTCTACTCTCTCTGGATACCCTTAGGTTCTCTCCTCTCTCTGGATGTTCTTCTCTATTCTCCGCTCTCTGGATATCGTTCTATTCTCTACTCTCCCTGGATGCCCTTCTTACTTCTCTGCTCTCTGGATGCCCTTATATTCCCTCCTCTCTCTAGATGCCCTTCTGTCCTCACTTCTGTCTGGATGCCTCTCTGTTCTCTCGTCTCTCTGGATGCCTTTCTTTTCTCTCCTCTCTCTGGATGCCCTTCTGTTCTCTCCTCTCTCTCTGGATTCCCTTTGTGTCTTCTCCTCTTTATGGCTGCCATTCTGTAATCTCCTCTCTCTGGATGCCCTTCTGTTTTCTCCTCTCTTGTGATGCACTTCTGTCTTCTCCACTCTCTGGATGCCCTACCATTCTCTCCTCAATCTAGATTCCCTTCTGTTTTCTCCTCTCTCTGGATGCCCTTCTGTTCTCTCCTCTCACTGGATGTCCTGTCCTCTCCTCTCTCCGGATGCCCATCTGTCCTCTTCTTTCTCTGGATGTCCTTCAGGCTTCTGCTCTCTCTGAATGCCTTTCTGTTCTCTACTTTTTCTGTATTCTCTTCTGTTCTCTCATTTCCCTAGAGCCCTTCTGTTCTCTCCTCGCTCAGGATGCCCTTCTGTCCTCTCCTCACTCTGGATGCTCTTCTGTCCTCTCCTCTCTCTGGATGCTCTTCTGTCCTCTTCTCTCTCTGAATGCCCTTCTGTTCTCTTCTCTCTCAGGATGCAAGTCAGTCCTCTTTTCCATCTGGATGCCACCTCTCTTCTCCTATTTACGGATGCCCTTCTGTCTTCTCCTCTTTCTGTATACCCTTCTATACTATTTTATGTGGATTCTCTTCTTTCCTCTCCTCTCTCTGAATGCCCTTCTGCTCTGTCTTCTCTCTGGAGGAAATTCTGTCTTCTCATCTCTCTGGATGCCCTTCTGTCTTCTCCTATCTCCTGATGCCCTTCTGTATTCTCCTCTTTCTGGGTGCCCTTCTATTCTCTGCTCTCTCTAGATGCCCTTCTGTCCTCTCCTCTCTCTTTATGCCCTTCTGTCTTCTCCTATCTCTGGATGCATTTCTATTCTCTCCTCTCTCCGAATGACCTTCTGTCTTCTCCTCTCTCCAAATGCCCTTCTGTTCTCTCGTCTCTCTGGATTCGCTTTGTCATCTCCTTCTCTGGATGCCCTTTTTTCTCTCCTCTTTCTGGATGCCCTTCTGTTCTCTCCTCTACCTAGATGCCCTTTTGTCTTCTCCTCTCTCTGTATGGCCTTCTGTACTATTTTGTGGATGCCCTCCTTTCCTCTTCTCTCTCTGCATGCCCTTCTGCTCTGTCTTCTCTCTGGAGGAAATTCTGTCTCCTCCTCTCTCTGGATGCCCTTCTGTCTTCTCCTGTTTCCTGATGACCTTCTGTCTTCTCCTCTTTCTGGATGCCCTTCTGTTTTCTCTTCTCTATAGATACCCATTTATCCTCTCCTCTCTCTGGATGCCCTTCTGTTATCTTCTCTCTCTGAATGCCCTTCAGGCCTCTCCTCTCTCAGGATGCAATTCGGTCCTCTTCTCCATCTGGATGCCGCCTCTCTTCTCCTATTTAGAGATGCTCTTCTGCTCTCTCCTTTCTCTGGACGCCCTTCTGTTCTTTCCTCTCTCTGGATTTCCTTCTGTCTTCTCCTCTCTCTGGATGCCATTCTGTCCTCTCCTCTCTCTGGATGCCCTTATGTCCTCTCCTCTCTCTGAATTCCCTTTTTGTCTTCTCCTCTCTCTGGATGCCCTTCTGTTCTCTCCTCTATCTGGATGCCCTTCTGTCCTCTTCTCTCCCTGAATTCCCTTCTGTCCTCTCCTCTCTCAGGATGCCCGTCAGTCCTCTTTTCCATCTGGATGCCACCTCTCTTCTCCTATTTATGGATGCCCTTCTGTTCTCTCCTCTCTCTGGACACCCTTCTGTTTTCTCCTCTCTCTGGATGTCCTTCTGTTCTCTCCTCTCTCTGGATGCCCTTCTTTTCTCTCCTCCTATTTATGGATGCCCTTCTGTTCTCTCCTCTCTCTGGACACCCTTCTGTTTTCTCCTCTCTCTGGATGCCCTTCTGTATTCTCCTCTCTCTGGATGCCCTTCTTTTCTCTCCTCTCTCTGAATGCCCTTCTGTTCTCTCCTCTCTCCGGATGCCCTTCTGTATTGTCCTCTCTCTGGATTCCCTTCTGTCTTCTCCTCTCTTTGGATACCCTTCTGTTCTCTCCTTTTTCTCGATGCCGTTCTGTTCTTTCCTCTATCCGGATGCCCTTCTGTCTTCTCCTCCTTCTGGATGCCCTTCTGCTCTCTCCTCTATCTGGATGCCCTTCTGTTCTCTCCTCTCTCTGGATTGCCTTCTATCTTCTCCTCTCTCTCTGGATGCCATTCTGTCTTCTCTTCTCTCTGGTTGCCCTTCTGTCTTCTCCTCTCTCTGCATGCCCTTCTGTAATCGCCTCACTCTTGATGCCCTTCTGCCTTCTCCTCATTCCGCATGCCCTTCTGCCCTATTCTCTCTCTGGTGTCCTTCAGTCTTCTGCTCTCTCTGGATGCCCTTCTTGTCCTTCCTTTTTCTGGATTCTCTTCTGTTCTCTAATTTCCCTAGATGCCCTTATGTTCTCTCCTCTCTCTGGATGCCCTTCTTCACACTCTTCTCTCTGGATGTCCTTCAGTCCTCTCCTGTCTCTGGATGCCCTTGTGTCCTCTTCTCTCTCTAGATGCCCTTCTGTTCTCTCCTCTCTCTAGATGCCCTTGTGTTTTCTTCTCTTTCCAGATGTTCTTCTGTTTTCTCATCTCTGGATGCCCTTCTGTCATCTCCTCTCTAATAATGTCGTTCTGTTCTTTGCTCTCTCTGGATTCCCTTCTGTCTTCTCCTCCTTCTGGATGCCGTTTTGTTCTCTTCCCTCTCTGGATACCCTTCTGATTTCTCCTCTTTCTAGATGCCCTTCTGTCTTCTCATCTCTTTGGATGCCCTTCTGCTCTCTCCTCTCTCTGGATTCCATTCTGTTCTCTCTTCTCTCTGGATTCCCTACTGTCTTCTCCTCTCTCTGGATGCCCATTTGTTCTCTCCTCGCTACGGATTCCCTTCTGTCTTCTCCTCTCTCTGGATGCCCTTCTGTATTTTCTTCTCTTTGGATGCCCTTCTGCCTTCTGCTCTCTCTGGTTGCCCTTCTGCTCTCTCCACTCTCTGTATTGGCTTTTTAATTTCTCCTCTCTCTTGATGCCCTTATGTAATCTCCTCTCTCTGGGTGCCCTTCTGTCTTTTCCTCTCTCCAGTTGCCCTTCTCTTCTCTCCTCTCTTCTGATGCCCTTCTGTCTTCTCCTCTCTCTGGATGCCCTACAATCCTCTCGTCACTCTAGATTCCCTTCTGTCTTTTTTCTCTGTGAATGCACATCTGTTCTCACCTCCCTAGATGCCGGTCTGTTTTCTCCTCATTCTGTATGGCCTTCTGTACTCTTTTCTGTGGATGTGCTACTTTCCACTCCTCTCTCTGGATGCCCTCTGCCTTCTGTTCTCTCTGGAGGCCATTCGGTCCTCTCCTCTCTCCAGATGCCCTTCTGACTTCTACTATCCCCGATGCCCTTCTGTCCTCTCCTCTCTCTGCATGCCCTTCTGTTCTCTTCACTCCTGGATGCCCTTATGTCCTCTCCTCTCTCAGGTTGCCAGTCTGTCCTTTTCGCCATCTGTATGCCTTCTCTCTTCTCCTCTTTCCAGATGCACATCTATGCGCTCCTCTCTCTGGACGCCCTTCTGTTTTTTCCACTCTCTGGATGCCCTTCTGTTCTCTCCTCTCTCGGGATGATCTTCTGTCCTGTCCTCTCTCTGGATGCCCATCTGTCTTCTCCTCTCTATGGATGCCCTTCTGCTCTCTCCTCTCTCTTGATGCCATTCTGTTCTCTCCTCTCTCTGTATTCCCTTTCTGTTCTCTCCTCTCTCTCGATTCCCTTCTCTATTCTCCTCTCTCTGGATGCCGTTTTATCCTCTCCTCTCTCTGGATGCCCTTCTGTCTTCTCCTCTCTCTGGATGCATTTCTGTTCTCTCCTCTCTCTGGATGACCTTCTGTCTTATCCTCTCTCCAGATGCCCTTCTCTTCTCTCCTCTCTCTAGATTCGCTTTGTCTTCTCCTTCTCTGGATGCCCTTCTGTTCTCTCCTATTTCTGGATGCCGTTCTGTTCTCTCCTCTATCTAGATGTCCTTCTGTTTTCTCCTCTCTCTGTATGGCCTTCTGTACGATTTTGTGTGGATGCCCTCCTTTCCTCTCCTCTCTCTGTATGCCCTTCTGCTCTGTCTTCGCTCTGGAGGAAATTCTGCCTCCTCATCTCTCTGGATGCCCTTCTGTCTTTTCCTATCTCCTGATTCCTTTCTGTCTTCTCTTCTTTTTGGATGCCCTTCTGTTCTCTGCTCTCTCTAGATACCCTTTTGTCCTCTCCTCTCTCTGGATGCCCTTCTGCTCTCTCCTCTCTCTGAATGCCCTTCTGTTCTCTCCTCTCTACAGATGCCCTTCTTTATTCTCCTCTCTCTGGATTCCTTTCTATCTTCTCCTCTCTTTGGATGCCCTTCTGTTCTCTCCTTTTCTGGATGCCCTTCTGTTCTCTCCTCTCTCTGGATGCCATTCTGTCTTCTCCTCTCTCTGGATGCCCTTCTGCTCTCTCCTCTCTCTGGATGCCCTTCTGTTGTCTCCTCTCTCCGGATTGCCTTCTGTCTTCTCCTCTCTCTGGATGCCATTTTGTCCTCTCCTCTCTCTGGATGCCCTTCTGTCTTCTCCTTCCTCTGGATGACCTTCTGTTCTCTTCTCTCGCTGGATTCCCTTTTTGTCTTCTCCTCTCTCTGGATGCCCTTCTATTCTCTCCTCTCTCGGGATGCCCTTCTTCACTCTCCACTCTCTGGATGCCCTTCTGTCCTCTCCACTCTCAGGATTCCCTTCTGTCCTTTTCTCTCCCTTAATGCCCTTCTGTCCTCTCCTCTTTCAGGATGCTCATCGGTTCTCTTTTCCATCTGGATGCCACCTCTCTTCTCCTATTTACAGATGCCCTTCTGTTCTCTCCTCTCTCTGGATGCCTTTCTGTTTTCTCCTCTCTCTGGATGTCCTTCTGTTCTCTCCTCTCTCCGGATGCCCTTCTTTATTCTCCTCTCTCTGGATTCCCTTCTATCTTCTCCTCTCTTTGGATACCCTTCTGTTCTCTCCTTTTTCTGGATACCCTTCTGTTCTCTCCTCTCTCCGGATGCCCTTCTGTCTTCTCCTCTCTCTGGATACCCTTCTGCACTCTCCTCTCTCTGGATGCACTTCTGTTCTTCTCCTCTCTCTGGATTGCCTTCTGTCTTCTCCTCTCTCTGGATGCCCTTCTGTTTTCTCTCTCTCTAGATGTCCTTCTGTTCTCTCCTCTCTCCAGATGCCCTTCTTTATTCTCCTCACACGGATTCCCTTCTATCTTCTCGTCTCTTTGGATACGCTTCTGTTCTCTCCTTTTTCTGGATGCCCTTCTGTTCTCTCCTCTCTCTGGATTCCCTTCTGTCTTCTCCTCTCTCTGGATGACCTTCTGTTCTCTTCTCTCCCTGGATGCCCTTCTGTCCTCTCCTCTCTCAGGATGCCCATCTGTCCTCTTCTCCATCTAGATTCCTTGTCTCTTCTCCTCTTTCCAGATGCCCTTCTGTTCTCTCCTCTCTCTGGAAGCCCTTCTGTCTTCTCCGCTCACTGGATACCATTCTATTCTCTACTCTCCCTGGATGCCCTTCTTACTTCTCTGCTCTCTGGAGGCCCTTCTGTTCTCCCCTCTCTGTGGTTGTGTTTCTGTCTTCTCCTCTCTCTGGATGCCCTTCTATTCCCTCCTCTCTCTAGATGCCCTTCTGTCCTCTCTTCTGTCTGGATGCCTCTCTGTTCTCTCATCTCTCTGGATGCCCTTTTTTCTCTCCTCTCTCTGGATTCCCTTTTTGTCTTCTCCTCTCGCTGGATGCCCTTCTCTTCTCTCCTCTCTCTAGATGCCCTTCTGTCCTCTATTCTCTCTGGATATTTCTCTGTTCCCTTGTTTCTCTGGATGCCCTTCTGTGCTCTCCTCTCTCTGGATGCCCGTCTGTCCTCTTCTCTCTCTTGATTCCCTTCTGTCTTCTCCTCTCTCCCTATGCCCTTCTGTTCTCTCGTCTCTCCCGATGCCCTTCTGTCTTTTTGTCTTTCTGGATTCCCGACAATATTCTCCTCAATCTGGATACAATTCTGTATTCTCCTCTTTCTAGATGCCCTTCTGTGTTCTCCTCTTCTCTCTCTGGATGTCCTTCACTCTACGGCTTTCTCTGGATGGGCTTCTGTTCTCTCATCTTTCTGGATTCTCACTTGTTCTCTCTTCTCTCAGGATGTCCTTCTGTCCTCTCCTCTCTCTGGATGCCCTTCTGGTCTCTCCTCTTTCTGGATGCCCTTCTGTTCTCTCCTCTCTCTGGATGCCCTTCTGTTCTCTCCTCTCTCTGGATGCCCTTGTGTCCTCTTTTCTCTCTGGTTGCCCTTCTGTTCTCCCCTTTCTCTGGATTCCCTTCTGTCTTCTCCTCTCTCCGGATGGCCTTCTGTTCTCTTCTCTCCCTGGATGTCCTTCTGTCCTCTCCTCTCTCAGGATGCCCGTCTGTCCTCTTCTCCATCTAGATTCCTTCTCTCTTCTCTTTCCAGATGCCCTTCTGTTCTCTCCTCTCTCTGGAAGCCCTTCTGTCTTCTCTGCTCTCTGGATGCCCTTCTGTTCTCTCCTCTCTCTAGATGCCCTTCTGTTCTCTCCTCTCTCTAGATGCACTTCTGTCTTCTCCTCTCCCTGTATGGCCTTCTTTACTCTTTTCTGTGGATGGCCTTTTGACCTCTCCTCTCTCTGGATGCCCTTTTTTCTCTCTTCTCTCTGGAGGCCATTCTGTCCTCTCCTCTCTCTCGATGCCCTTCTGTCTCTCCTATCTCGCAATGCCCTTCTGTCTACTCCTCTTTCTGGAAACCCTTCTGTTCTCTGCTCTCTCTACATGCCCTTCTGTCCTCTATTCTCTCTGGATGCCCTTATGTTCTCTCCTCTCTCTGGATGTTTTTCTGTCTTCTCCGCTCTCTGGATACCGTTCATTTCTCTACTCTCCCTGGATGCCCTTCTATCTTCTCTGCTCTCTGGATGCCCTTCTCTTCTCTTCTATCTCTGGATGTGTTTCTGTATTCTCCTCTCTCTGGATGCCCTTCTGTTCTCTCCTTTCTCTGGATGCCCTTCGGACTTCTCCTCTCCATGGATGCCTTTCTGTCTTCTCCTCTCTCTGGAAGGCTTTTTGTTCTCTCATCACTCTGGATCCCTTCTGTCCTCTCCTCTCTCTGGATGACATTCTTCACTCTCCTCTTTCTGGATGCCCTTCTGTCCTCTCCGCTGTCTGGATACCCTTCTGTCCTCTCCTCTCTCAGGATGCCCTTGAGTTCTCTCCTCTCTCTGGATTCCCTTTTTGTCTTCTCCTCATGCTGGATGCCCTTCTCTTCTTTCCTCTCTCTGGATTCCCGTCTTCAATCTCCTCTCTCAGGATGCCCTTCTGTGATCTCCACTCTCCGGATGCCTTTCTGTCTTCTCCTCTTTCTGGATGCCCTTTGGTTCTCTTCTCTCTCCGGATGACCTCCTGTCTTCTCCTCTCTCTGGATGCCCTTCTGTTCTCTCCTCTCTCCGGATGCCCTTCTGTCCTCTCATCTCTTGATGCCCTTCTGTCTTCTCCTTGCTGTAGATGCCCTTCTTTTTTCACCTCTCTCTGGATGCCCTTCTGTCCTCTTCTCTCTCTTGATGTCCTTCTGTCTTCTCTTCTCACCCTATGCCCTTCTGTTCTCTTGTCTCTCCTGATGCCCTTCTGTCTTTCCCTCTCTCTGGATTCCCGACAATTTTCTCCTCTCTCTGGATACCATTCTGTCTTATCCTCTCTCTAGATGCCCTTCTGTGTTCTACTCTTCTCTCTCTGGATGTCTGTCACTCTTGCTCTCTCTGGATGGGCTTCTGTTCTCTTGTTGTTCTGGATTCTCCCCTGTTCTCTCATCTCTCTGGATGTGCTTCTGTTCTCTCTTTTCTCTCGATGCCCTTCTGTCTTCTCCTTTCTGTTGTTGCCCTTCTGTTCTCTCCTCTCTCTGAATGCCCTTCTGTTCTCTCTTCTCTCTGGATGCCCTTGTGTCCTCTTCTCACTCTGGTTGCCCGTCTGTTCTCTCCTCTCTCTGGATGTCCTTCTGTCCTCTTCTCTCTCTGGATGTGATTTTGTCCTCTCCTCTCTCTGGATACCCTTCTGTTCTATAGTCTCTCTGGATGCCCTTCTGTTCTTGCCTCTCACTGGATTCCCTTCTGTAATCTCCTCTCTCCAGATGACCTTCTGTTCTCTTCTCTCTATGGATGCCCTTCTGTCCTCTCCTCTCTCAGGATGCCCGTCTGTCCTCTTCTCCATCTAGATTCCTTCTCTCTTCTCCTCTTTCCGGATGCCCTTCTGTTCTCTCCTCTCTCTGGAAGCCATTCTGTCTTCTCTGCTCTCTGGATGCCCTTCTGTCCTCTATTCTGTCTGGATGTTTCTCTGTTCTCTTGTTTCTCTGGATGTCCTTCTGTGCTCTCCTCTCTCTAGATGCCCTTCTGTTCTCTCCTCTATCTAGATGCCCTTCTGTCTTCTCCTCTCTTGTATGCCCTTCTTTACTCTTTTCTGTGGATGCCCTTCTGACCTCTCCTCTCTCTGGATGTTCTTCTTTCCTCTCTTCTCTCTGGAGGCCATTCTGTCCTCTCCTCTCTCTCTGGATGCCCTTCTGACCTCTCGTCTCCATGGATGCCCTTCTGTATTCTCATCTCCCTGGACGGCTTTCTTTTCTCTCCTCTCTCTGGATCCCTTCTGTCCTCTCCTCTCTCTGGATTCCCTTTTTGTCCTCTCCTTTCTCTGGATGCCCTTCTGTCCTCTCCTCTCTCTGGATGCCCTTGAGTTCTCTCCTCTCTCTGGATTCCCTTTTTGTCTTCTCCTCTCGCTGGATGCCCTTCTGTCTTCTCCTCTCTCTGGATGCCCTTCTGTTCTCGCCTCTATGGATGCCCTTGTGTCCTCTTCTCTCTCTGGATGACCTTCTGTTCTCTCCTCTCTCTGGATTCCATTCTGTCATCTCCTCTCTCAGGATGACCTTCTGTTCTCTTGTATCTCTGGATGCCCTTCTGTCTTCTCCTCCCTCTGGATGCCCTTCTATCTTCTCCTCTCTCTGGATGCCATTCTGTCTTCTCCTCTCTCCCTATGCCCTTCTGTTCTCTCGTCTCAACGACTTCCCTACTGTCTTCTCCTCTCTCTGGATGCCCTACTGACTTTTCCTCTGTCTGGATGCCCATCTGTCTTCTCCTCTCTCTGGATGCCCTTCTGTTCTCTCCTATTTCTGGATGTCCTTCTTTCTCTCCTCACTCTGGGTGTCCTTCTGTTCTCTCATCTCTCTGAATGCCCTTCTCTCCTCTCTCTACATTCCCTTCTGTCCTCTATGCTCTCTGGATGCCCTTACTGTTCTCCCGTCTTCTGGATGCTCTTCTGGCCTCTCCTCTCTCTGTATGCCCTTGTGTAATCTCCTCTATCTGGAGGCCTTCTGTGTTTTCCTCTCTCTGGATACCCTTCTGTTCTCTGCTCTCTCTACATGCCCTTCTTTCCTCTATTCTATCTGGATGCCCTTATGTTCTCTCCTCTAAATGGATGCCTTTCTGTTATCTCCTCTGTCTGGATACCCTTCTGACCTCTCCTCACCATGGATTCCCTTCTGTCTTCTCTTCTCTCTGGATGGCTTTCTGTCTTCTCCTCTCTCTGGATGCCCTTCTGTTCTGTTCTCTCCTCTCTCCAGGATGCTCTTCTGTATTCTCCTCTCTCTAGATGCCCTTCTGCTCTCTCCTCTCTCTGGATGCCTGTCTGTTCTCTCCTCTCTCCAGATGCCTTTCTGTCTTCTCTCTATGGATGCCCTTCTGTTCTCTCCTCTCTATGGATTCCCTTCTGTCTTCTCCTCTTTCTGGATGCCCTTCTGTTCTCTCCTCTCTCGCGATGCCCTTCTTCACTCTCCTCTTTCTGGATGCCCTTCAGTCTTCTCCTCCCTCTGGATGCCCTTCTGTCCTCTCCTCTCTCTGGATGCCCTTATGTTCTCTCCTCTCTCTGGATGTTCTTCTGTCTTCTCTGCTCTCTGGATACCTTTCTATTCTCTACTCTCTCTGGATGCCCTTCTGTCTTCTCTGCTCTCTGGATGCCCTTCTGTTCTCCACTCTCTGTGGATGTGTTTCTGTATTCTCCTCTCTCTGGATTCCCTTCTGTCTTCCTCTCTGTGGATGACCTTCTGTTCTCACCTCTCTCTCTGGAGTCCCTTTTTGTCTTCTATTGCTGCATGCCTTATCTTCTCTCCTCTCTAGATGCCCTTCTTCCCTCTCCTCTCTCTGGAAGCCCATCTGTTCTCTCCTCTTTCTGGATGCCCTTCAGTCTTCTCCTCTTTCTGGATGCCCTTCTTCTCTCTCCTCTCTCTGGATGCCCTATTGTCTTTTCCTCTCTCTGGATGCCCTTCTGTCCTCTCCTCTATCTGGATGCCCTTCTGTCTTCTCCTCTCTCCCAATGCCATTTTGTTCTTTCCTCTGTCCTGATGCCATTCTGTATTCTCCTCTCTCTGGATGCCTTACAATTCTCTCCTCACTCTGGATACCCTTCTGTCTTCTCCTCTCTCTTGATGCCATTCTGTTCTCTCCTCTAACTGGATGCCCTTCTGTCCTCTCCACTCTCTGGATGCCCTTCTGTATTCTTATCTCTCCGCATGCCCTTCTGTCCTCTTCTCTCTCTGTATATCCTTCAGTCTTCTGCTCTCTCTGGATGCCCTTCTGTTCTATCCTATTTCTGGATTCTCTTCTGTTCTCTAAACTCTCTGGAAGCCCATGTGTTCTCACCTCTCTCGGGGTGCGCTTCTCTCATCTCTTTTCTCTGTATGCCCTTCTGTCTTCTTTTTTCTCTGTATGCCCTTCTGTCTTCTTTTTTCTCTAGATGCCGTTCTGTTCTTTCCTCTCTCCAGATGCCCTTACATCCTCTCCTATCTATGGATGCCCTTTTGTCTTTTCCTCACTCTTGATGCCTTTTGGTTCTCTCCTATCTCTGGATGCCCTTCTGAACGCCCCTCTTCATGGATGCGCTTCTGTTCTCTCCTATCTCTGTTCTCTCTTCTCTCTAGATGCTATTCGTCTTCTCCTCTATCTGGGTTGCTTTCTGTTCTTTCCTCACTCTGGATCCCTTCTGTCCTCTCCTCACTCGGGATGCCCTTCTGTCCTCCCCTCTCTCTGAATGCCCTTCTTTTCTCTCCTCCCGAGATTACCTTTTGTCTTCTCCTCTCTCTGGATTCCCTTCTCTTCTCTCCTCTCTCTAGATGCCCTTCTATCCTCCATTCTCTCTGGATGACCTTCTGTTCTCTCATCTATTTAGATGACCTTCTGTGCTCTCCTCTCTCTGGATGCCCTTCTGCTCTCTCCTCTCTGAATGCCCTTCTGTTCTCTCCTCACTCTGGATGCCCTTCTGTTCTCTTGTTTTTCTGCATGCCCTTCTGTTCTCTCCTCTCTCCAGATGCCCTTCTGCCTTATCCTCACTCTTGATGGATTTCTGTTCTCTCCTCTCTCTGGATGCCAATCTGTCCTCTCCTCTCTCTGTAGGCCCTTCTGTCTTCTCCTCTCTCTGTATGCTCTTCTGTTCTCTGTTCTCTTTAGATTCCCTTCTGTCTTTTCCTGTCTCTGGATGCCCTTCTCTTCTCTCCTCTATGGATTCCCTTTTTGTCTTATCCTCTCTCTGGCTGCCCTTCCCTTCTCTCCTCTCTAGGGATGCTCTTTTTTCCTCTACTCTCTCTGGATGCCCCTCTGCCCGCTCCTCATCCTGGATGCCCTTCTGCTCTCTCCTCTCTCTGGATGCCGATCTGTCCTCTTCTCTCTCTGAATGCCCTTCTGCCATCTCCTCTCTCTGGATGCCCTTCTGCTCTCTCTCTCTCTGGAGGCCATTCTGTCCTCTCCTCTCTCTGGATGCCCTTCTGTCTTCTCCTATCTCCAGATGGCCTTCTGTATTCTTCTCTTTCTGGATACCCTTCTGTTCTCTGTTCTCTCTTCATGCCCTTCTGTCCTCTATTCTTTCAGGATGCCCTTATGTTCTCTAATTTCTCTGTATGTTCTTCTGTCTTCTCTGCTCTCTGGATAACATTCTATTCTCTACTCTCTCTGGATGACCTTCTGTCTTCTCTGCTCTCTGGATGCCCTTCTGTTTTCTTCTCTCTGTGGATGTGTTTCTGTATTCTCCTCTCTCTGGATGCCCTTCTGATCTCTCCTCTCTCTGGATGCCCTTCTGAACTCTTCTCTCCATGGATGTGCTTCTGTCTTCTCGTCTCTTTGGATGCCCATCTGTTCTCTCCTCTCTGTGGATGCCCTTCTGTTTCTCTCCTCTCTCTGGATAACCTTCTGTCTTCTCCTCTCTCTGGTTGCCATTCTATCCTCTCCTCTCTCCGCATGCCCTTTTGTCTTCTCCTCTCTCTTGATGCACTTCTGTTCTCTCCTTTCTCTGGATGTCCTTCTGTCTTCTCCTCTCTCCCGATTCCCTTCTGTTCTTTTCTGTCTCCAAATTCCCTTCTGTTCTCTCCTCTCTCGTTTTGCTCTGTCCTTCTCTGGATGCCCTTCTGTTTTCTCCTTTCTCTAGATGCCATTCTGTCTTCTCTGCTATCTGTATGGCCTTCTTTACTCTTTTCTGTGTATGCCCTTCTGTCTCTCCTCTCTCTGGAAGCCCTTCTGTCTTCTCCTATCTCCTGATGCCCTCCTGTCTTCTCCTCTTTCTGGGTACCCTTCTGTACTTTGCGCTCTCTATTTGCCCTTCTGTCCTCTATTATCTGTGGATGCCCATATGTTCTCTCCTCTCTCTGGATGTTCTTCTGTCTTCTCTGCTCTCTTTATACCGTTCTATTCTCTACTCTCCTTGGATGCCCTTCTGCTTCTCTGCTCTCTGGATGCCCTTCTGTTCGTCCCTCTCTGTGGATGTGTTTCTGTCTTCTCCTCTCTCTTGATGCCCTTCTGTTCTCTCCTCTCTCTGGATGCACTTCTGTCTATTCGTCTCTCCCTAGCCCTTTTATATTCT